>NC_134704.1:79304820-79604820 GCF_043290135.1 Rhipicephalus microplus
ACAGACAGACAGACCATCGTCTTTAAAAATGCGTAATAAAACACCTACCAAATTGGTGTTTTATAGTGCCAGTTCAATAATGATAACAATGCCTACACTTATCTTTATCCTGTAGGACGGAGATGCTCCTCATTCACAAAGACATGTTTTTTTTTTTTCGCTTGGCGGGTACAAAACGAGCAGCTCGGTGAAAAACGTTTCTTTTGCGGTCAATAGATGCATGCTATAATGCAATAATACAATATACGCTGTTACAATATACACGTGCTGCAAACCCGAACAATTGTCTCGTGACCAAGAAGAAAGAGAGAGAACGAAATAAATGTAATAACAGTGAGGGAGTTCAATTAGTAGAGAAGCGTATGCTTTTGCCACCCCACACTGCGGGACGCAAAACGGATGAAATACGCAAAAAATAGCGTACAGATAAAGCGGGCGTGCACAAAGACACTCGAGAATGAGAACAAAGGGGTAATGTAATGTCTCGCTAATGTTCCACTTCCAAACAGAAAAAGAAATAAAAAAGACAAACACTTTCGATAGTTGACCGACTTCTGGTGCGACGACTGATTAGGGCGGCGTTCCGGAATTGTCTGCTCCGAACGTGGTCACGTCTCCGAGTAGAGATGGGAGGGGGCCGGGATCGGCAGCAGCCGCCCGTGTGTGCTGCAACGGCGAAGACAGCGGCGGCAGGAGAACGTGATCGATAGTTTCCTCGCTTCCGCGGTGATCACAACGCGGCATTGTCTTCCACGGCGACGCGGAAGGCAACGAATTTTTGGAAACGCGCAACCGAGCCGCAGTCGAATGAGGTACAGCCGTGACCAATACGACAGGGAAGGCCGAGTTCGTGTTTAATCGACGATTACTCGTAATGCACGGATACTAATGCAACGTGTTGAATAGCAAGAGATACTTTTTCGCTTGCACCTTCAGTGTTACGAAGGGAGTATAAAGCTGAGTGTTGATAATGCATGGCTCTCCACGGATTCTCATAAGCATTCTCTTCTCTTGTCCCGTGTGGAATTCTCACGCTACGTGAAGAGTTAGTCAAGTGTTATGGAAACATTTTGGGCTGGCCAGCTGCGTTTAGCAGTTAGAAACTTTAAAAATTAATTCTAACGTTTCCTCTCACATTGTTCGCAGCTGTACTAAGAAAAACGAAGTTCAGGGCAAGATAAAAGTTTGAAGACATAAAATTCGTGAACTCACATGTTCGGGAATCCTAGTGGTAGCATGTGTTCACGAAGTGTTCATCAATTCTCTAAAGTGTATGTCCAAGTGACGAACGCGGCTTGTCGGCTTATCACAGCTGACGAAAGATGATGTGCAACCGTTGCATTAAGCGACGTTTGGCTTTTGAAAACAAAACGTTGTCTGCAATGTTCTTCATGAAGCCGTGTTATATGGCCAGTTTTCGAGCGAGATTATAATTGCAATAGAAAGAAAGAAAAAAAAGAAAGAATCAATCAAAGAAAGAAAGAGAAACTAACCTGCGAAGCCGGACACGTTCGATTTTGCAGTGAAAATATATGGATCACGGATGCTGATAAATTAAAATGGATTACTAAAAAAGAATCACGGGTGCACTAAATGTCGCAAAAAAATCACAAGGTTGAGGCAATGATGAAAATCAAAGTCGCCGTTCTTTGTTCTAGATTATGCCGGTTGGTATACATGATGTATATTTTGTTTAGAGCGAGTAACAGTGCAAGGCAGTGAAACTGGCACTGATGCTCATGTTTTCTCCTTAAGCATCGTGTCGTGGCCGCCCTTGAAAAACGCGAAACAAAACGTGCAAAAATCCTAATAATACATTATTTATGCAGACGCGAGAGCTGTCGGACAATGGCGTAGTTCTCAAAAATAACAACAATATAATCATCATCATCATCATCTTCATAATCATCATCATCATCATCAACAACAACAACATCAACAACAACAGCAACAACAACAATAACAATAACGAAAAGTGACTTCCCTGCCGGGTTTACACCTTTTCGACCAATATGTATAGTGACCACCGCAGACGGCAACTGCGGAGCGATATGACACTTTCTCACCTCATCATTTCTTAAAATTTATTTAGCGCCCGCGCACTTTGTCTGCGACCTTGTTTTCGTTTGAGCTGATGGAAGGAATATGAAGGAAAACAGGGGGAAAAGAACGGCAGGGAGGTTAGCCAGCCTATAGGCAGCCGGTTCGCTACCCTGCGCATGGGAGAGGGATGGGGGAGATGAAAGAGAGCAGAGAGGGAAGAGAGAAACACAGCACATTCAGCAGCACACGCGCGCACACTCAGTCAGTCCAGTCCTGTCTTTCGCGGTGTGTGACGTTGCTGTTAAAGTCGCTTGTTCAAGTCGGTGTCGCGTAGGAATTTCAACAGAGCTTTCGTCGCCTTCTGTTGCAATCTCTTCTCTCGGGCACTTGACAGCATAGTGTCCACAGACATTTGGCTGTTGTCGATGCGCGCAAAAGCGGACGCCAGTGACTGTCTCTGGATTTCATACAACGGACAGCCACACAGGATGTGTTGTAGCGTCTCTTCGCAATGAAAGGCATCGCAGAGAGCTGATGGAGTTGTCATTATGCCGAGAAGGTTGCTCATAGTGGTCATGAGAGACATCAACCCAGCGAGGACTTGTATATGTTTTCGTCGAATCGTGTTCGGACGACGAAGTGCATTGTGGAGCGTTCTACACAGGCTCTTTATACGAGCGCGTAGGAGAGATTAGCGGCGGCTACGCAGCATCTGCCGCCGGCATTTCGGATCCCTGTCTACCTTTAGAAAACCTCGGGGGATACCGATCTCAATTATTTCTCCGTTATGGCTGTCTGGGTGAGTGCGGAGAACGTGGATATGTGTGCGCGCGTATGAGTTGTTCTCCGTTAGCTCCTTTCTTTTTATCTTCTTTTTCTCCCTTTCCCCTCACCCTGTGTAGGGTAGCAAACCGGGCACAACCTGATTAGCGCCCCTCCAGCCTTTTTTTTGCTCCCCTCTATTTTCTTTATGACTTTACTCCTTTCTCTCCTCCCTGAATAAGGGTAGCAAGCCAGATGCTTCTCTTACGCATGGTTAACATCCCTGCCTTTCACTGCTCTCTCTGTCTCTCTCTCAATATTACGCAACTTATCGGTGTCCTCTCTAAGGTGTAACCGTCGACGTCGATCCTGATGAAAATTCTGAATATCAAGTATAATTAATAAAAAACGTATTATTCTCCGATGCTTCACAATAATGCTGAAAAGTGTCCATTGACTTATTAATGTGGCGAAAAAGAAGGCAACGCTTATCTACGTAATCCAATATCTCACTTCCCTTATATGCCATATCTGTACACTAACAGCGACACAAAGCACCCGTAGTGGACGAATCAGTTTACCTCTGTTATACGCGCCGAAGCATGCAATTCACGGCAAATTAGTAAGGTGTGGCAAACGTATACAGTAATTAAGCTCCCGTTAGGACGAAACCGCATATTCAGTTTTTTTTTTGTATATGAGTAACGAACATCTTGCTAGCTTGTAAAATTAGATTCGATGCGCAAGAAAGCAAGTCAGCTTAACGGGAACTGCTAATTTGGTTAAGCCGAATTCAATCAACTGGTGGCGACCGGAATACTTGCAGGAGACAATTTAGAAGAAGCAAATCGCGTGTCTGTGGACACAAAACATTTAGCCCAGCGCCGACGGTGACTTGATAACATTCGCGTGTGGCGCTGTAGAAACATTGATTCAAGAGGTACGCAAGCTTCTTGTGTTAACTCCTAATTGTAGTTGGTTAATTATGCTTCCCGGGGTGCACGTGGGCATATATATAATGAGGCTGAAAATTACCTCGGCCAGTTTCTTTTTTTTTTTCCTTTCAACGCTTGCTTAGCAAAAAGATAGTCTAGGACATTGAAAATCAGGCAGAGGAAAACATGTCCCGGGTCATCGCAAACATTATAGGAAGGAGGCGGGTCAATGATGAGGGCTCCCCAAAGCTAGCTATGGCTAGCTATGAAAAACTCCCTAGTGGAGGACTTAATAATTTCGACCGCCTAGACTTCGTGCATTGAAAGCTTGCACAGTACACACGAGTGCCTCTACAGCTTTTCGCTTACATCTAAACGCGATGGTGCCACGGATGGGATTGAAGTTTCGTGTTCGCAGCCGAGTCCAGTAACCGTTGAACCTGTCGGAATGGCTTGTTGGGTGAGTTAGTGATTCATGGTCCTTAAAGTACGTGTGCTCAATTACACGGGGACAAGTGCATACTGCAAACTGAAGGCGTTTCTTTGTTGTTTTTTTTTTGCATACCATGTCAACAGATGTAGATTCAAGGCTCAGTTTGGCAATGCAAGTGGGATCGGTGAACATAGCGACGAAGTGGACGAGAATCATTAGTGATACGGCAAGCATCGGGTGTAATCGCCTGTTTAGTGAGAACAAACTCTCAATAGCCCTTTCAGGTGAGGAGTTTGTGTTCTTGAAAAGCGGCACATGCCGCAGAAGTTAACTATGAAAAAGAATAGTTCTTTTTACAGCAAAGGTTTTCAGCATAGAAGTTTCTTGTTCCCTCTTCACCCCGTCCCAAAAAAATTATCATCATAAACGGATATGCGCCACAGAAATAAATATATGCATCAAATCAAGCACCACAATTTTTTATGTAATCTGTAATCTTTCGATGATATAATTTCCGTTATTTAAAAACTGCACACAGTTTTATCATAAAGAATTCAGTGGTTCCGGGAACCACTGAATTCTTGGCAGATCCCCCATAATGGGTTTGCGTTACAGTTAACAATTAACGGTGGTCAGACGAAGACCCGGGCACGCGCAATGGGAGAATCCTGGGGAACGGAAAAATAACAGCAGCTACGAGAAGAGCCCGAAGCGATGAAAGTACTACGCCAAGGACGACGTACACGCGTCTATAGTCGGTGCCGTGTCTCCTGCCTAACTCGAAGCTTTGTGCGCTGAAGATCAACGTAGAGAAAGCTTACAGCATCACCTGACTGAAGGCTAGCAATGAACTAGAAGCAAACTTAACTCTCTTCCCTTAATTAACGCCTAGGAACAATCTAGAAGCAACCAGATTATAATATCCAGAATTGTCCAGTTTCGCTGTTTCAAGGCTTGCGCGGCTTAACGCGATCCTCGCCATTTTTTTTCATCGTTTGCGTTCTCATCTCAGATGATGCTTCAGGAAATTTCTTGGTCTATACACAGATATGTCATGGCTTGCCGATGAAATTCAGTTGGTATACTATTCGAAATTTCAGAAATCCCTCCGTGTGCTGGCAGCAGTTGCCGAAAAACACAAAGACGGCTGCGCTTAACAGGGTCACCGTGGCACTTCCGTTTGGCGCTGTGCTGAAGTTTCTCGATTGTGGCGTCGGATCGCGTTGCTACGTCGAGGGCTAAAGGGTGCTGGCCGCGGAGCGCCTTATTCTCATCGGCATAAAGAATTTTAACTCGATCGCCGAACAGCGCAAACAGTGGCGCCGTGTGCGCAAAGATCGAGCCCCTTCGGCAAACAACATCAGATTTACTTCAAGCTGAAGAACCTCTCTAGGGAGCCCGAGGTTGAAGGAGGCAGCTGGCTGCTCACGTGTAGCGGGTCTCCCCGAAACATGCGAACACTTTTGCGCTGCGTCGTTACACTACTGCAGCCTTAACAGTTTTCGAGGTAACTACGCTGCGACTCGTGCTGCCGATTGCATATATCCCATTCAGTTCCGTCGTCTCGTCGCCCCGCCGCGGTGGTGGCTAAAGTACGCAGCTGCTGACCCGCAGGTCGCGGGATCGAATCCCGGCTGTGGCGGCTGCATTTCCGATGGAGGCAGAAATGCTGTATGCCCGTGTGCTCAGATTTGGGTGCACGTTAAAGAACACCAGGTGGTCAAAATTTCCGGAGCCCTCCACTACGGCGTCTCCCGCAATCATATGGTGGTTTTGGGACGTTAAACCCCACATATAAATCAGTCAATATCCGTTGTCTCGTCAAAAGCTGAATATGCGTGGCGTTCACTCAATTATAAAACCGAGATATGCCTGGGTCAGTGTATCTCGATATAAGGCAAATCGTAGTTTCGATTGTAATAGGAGGGCTCTTTTTATTTTCGTTCAAAATCTCGTTAATAATGATCCAACCATTCTTTCTAATGAAGAAGGCCATGTGCTTCCGAACACTGTTGTTTGTGTTGTCAGTAGTTGATATTAAAAAGGAGGTATATGCACGCACATTACGCACGCTACGAATGCACAGACATATTGACACGGGGTCGTGACGTCGACGAAAGGAGCCGACTGACAGTACAAGATGAAACTGTTCATTTGGCCGAACTTGTGGCCGGTGAACGAAAGTCAGATTACAGTGACACACACCGGCGCCGATAGCGGCGAACAGAGCGTCGGCCGTCGATCAACTCACAAGCGGTGAAGCGCGTCGGCATTTATACATGTGCGTCGAATAGTACATCATTATCGCTAGCGGCCACGTATAGGTTCTAGAATATTCCGTAATGTTTGCGTAGTGTCCGCAATTTCAACAAAACGTATCTACTACAGTCCCGAAGCTACTCGAACACTGCAGGCGCGGTTTCCG
Organism: Rhipicephalus microplus; assembly: GCF_043290135.1. Classification (NCBI taxonomy): domain Eukaryota; kingdom Metazoa; phylum Arthropoda; class Arachnida; order Ixodida; family Ixodidae; genus Rhipicephalus; species Rhipicephalus microplus. The sequence goes on from NC_134704.1 coordinate 79,311,419, forward strand.
CTAAGGATTACAGTTTCTCGGGGCGATATAACAAAGCTTGAAGAAGGAATGCGTAATATACACATATTCACGAACTTAACCGCATGCGCGTTTGTGGGCCCGTATATACACAAGCACTCGAAATTAAAAATGTTCGGAACGAAAGAAGAATTACAGCAGCTTAATTTGAGAATGGGTATCACTACGAATCGCACAGAAAACAAGCGTATGCATGCGCAAAATACTCACACGCGCAATGCAACAAATTTCCTAATGCCCTTGCTTATATAAACGAGAATATATACTCCGTGCTTAGAGAAGGCCGAATATTGATAAGAATGCGCACAAGATAAATAACGAGGCACTCAACGAGGACAATTAAGTCGTCGTGAGCGATATTAGTTAGAACAAACTATCCGGTATTGTCCGTCACCTTCTTTTATATACGTAAGTTTCTCATTTGCGCCGTTCTCCGTCAAGCGTTGTCTGCATCGTTCGGGAAGTGATAGAACGATACGTTGCTATCTTTACACCGCGATGCTTCGCATCGCGGCACACTTTAATGGTCTGTGGACATCGCTTTCTTCTCTTTTTTTTTCTTTTTCGGACTATAGCGTGTGCGGCATGGCGAAAATAAAAGGACTATGTGGCCGCTGCTCAACGTATACAACAACATATCTCCGTTCAAGGTTGGCCCTGTAAGCGCCGTTTCCAGGCGCAGCCGCTATATGTGGTGAGCGCTTAGTTGGAGTCGCGAATAGAGTGTTACTAGAAGGGGAAGTGCTTGCAACGGCCGCATGCACCAGTGTACAGAAAGCGAAGCGCGAACAGGTTCAAGTCGCTTGTGGCTAGAGCACATCTATCTTGCACCACAGCGCGTAAACACTCCCGACGGCATTCAACTACAAAGACGCGTATCTTTTGCGCCAAGTTAACATGGGAAGTGGTAGCTCTGGGACTAATGCGAGGAAGTGCCTTTTCACGCCGCTCCCGCTTACTAGAAGTCGTCTGGGCACTACTGTGCCGTCTTCGGGCACGAAAGCAATCAGTGCAAGAGGAAGATATTACTCATTGCTGTCTGTGAAGATCGCAACACGACGCGGGAATCGTGCTGGTGTGGTGTTTTCCGATTACATAGATTTCCATCCGCAGCGAAACACACCGAGCTCCGCCGCCAGTGGATGATTGCCATCAACAGGAAAAAAACAACAACGAGACCAGTAAAAGTGCTTGAGTAAGTGCACTTACTGCACGCATTCAAGCGTGACCCCAGCTATATCGCTTTGCAGCAGTGATTCGCGTGCAGTGTGCCCTTAATATGCGGCCCCAAATCATTGCCGTACTCTTTCGCAGGCCGCATGTCAATAGTAGGAGATATTGCGACTCTTGTAAGCATGCGTGCACACAATGCGCCCGTATAGTGCAAATGTAACGCCGTACAACCGCGACGCAAAGCAACGTGAACAGCGCAGCTTTCGACTAATTCGAACTCCGACGTGCCTTGATTGCCGCTAGGCGAACGTGTGCTTCCAGCCGGCACAACATCTTGCTCTGGCTGGCATTTGAGAACCGCGCGTGCATTCCGAGTGCCAGGCTTTACTGGCAAATGAGAAGCACATTCGGCGCGGGAGCGCATGCCGGAGCTAAAGCCCCTTGATCAAGGGGCTTTAGCTCCGGAGCTAAAGTCCCTCGATCAAGGACGCCAGTGATACGGTAAGGCCGGCTGAAAGCACAGGTCTTGCCTAGCGACGGTCAAGGCGTGACGCAGTTCGACAGAGTTGAAAGCCGTGCCTACCGCTGTTCGTGTCTCTTTTACATCGCAAAGGTGCGCACAGGTGTGAGCAAAATTGTGCTGACCACGGGATCGCGTGATAGAATGCATCAACGCGCCATCTACTAATGTGGTGCCCGCTACAGTGCGCATGCCCATCTCGTCGTTATCAGGTGGCCTCTCATGTCGCTCTGTCGGGCGGGGTTACGGCGCTCGTAGCCGAAACGACAACTGGGTGTCGCTTTCTTCGCTCCATCGAATCTGCGCAGGCCCGGTTCAAGCGTCGAGCTCACGTCGTTTCTTACGCTGACTAATTAGCCTAACTGATTGATATGTGGGGTTTAACGTCCCAAAACCACCATATGATTATGAGAGACGCCGTAGCGGAGGGCTCCGGAAATTTCGACCACCTGGGGTTCTTTAATGCGTGCCTACGTCTGAGCACACGGGCCTGCACCATTTCCGCCTCCATCAGAAATGCAGCCGCCGCAGCCGGGATTTGATCCCGTGACCTGCGGGTTAATTAGCCTAACTGAGCATAGCCATAACGTCGTATATCCTAATGAAGCCAAGCATACAAAAATAAGAATAAGAAAGCCGGCTTGCCTTTCTCGCGTTAAGCCAAGTTAAACTTAGACGAGCGTAGTTAAGCCAAAGAAAACGTAACCGAAACTAATCAAACCTAGTTCAGGATGGTATCAACTAATGCATTCAAGCATAAGTGGGTATAATTGATCTGATTCTAATAGCTTGATATTTTTATGTTAAGCTAAGTTCTGTTTGAGTCGATATTAGTATAGCCAGAGGTAATTATAGTCACAGTTCAATATTGTGCTCCTTCATTTAGCCGAACATATTTTAGCCAAACATTTGCAATGTCAGCATGATCAACTATACTTTCATGAACATTTGGCAACCGTTCGCAAATGTGCGCGAAATGATGGTTGTCTAAATTATTAGGCAATCTTGTGTCATCAAGGCACGCGATATTGCCCTCATTTCTCGTTTTCGTGTTTTTAGCTTTAATCAATTCATCAATCGCAGTATACAAAAGGAGATATAGATAGATAGATAGATAGATAGATAGATAGATAGATAGATAGATAGATAGATAGATAGATAGATAGATAGATAGATAGATAGACAGACAGACAGACAGACAGACAGATAGATAGATAGATAAATAGATAGATAGATAGATAGATAGATAGATAGATAGATAGATAGATAGATCGATAGATAGATAGATAGATAGATAGATAGAGTTGATCTGAATGCAATGATATTCTTGGGGCATTATGCATGGACAGCAACCCGAGCCGCTTATTTATTTTTTACCCGCAAGGTTGCTGTCTAAGAAAGGCAGTGGTTTATAAGACCTTAACAAAAACCAGCAGACAGTCAAGCAAAGGAAGGTACATTAGAGGACACCAATTATACTGTTTTAAGTATGTACATAGTTACTGTATTCGCTACCCAAAAGGTAGCATATACAATAACTCTAGTTATGCAATACGCCTAACGTTTCCTAGAGACTCCTTGGCTTCATTTTCTTCTGGCCTTCATCAAGGCACCATCATACAAATAAACGAGCCCTCACCGCTCTCTTCCGGGGTTTATACTGTAAGACGACCTGCTTCTGTCGAAGTAAATGAGTTCGGAGTCGAAGAAATCACCGAAGCCTTTTATTATTTTCCTCTCTGTATTGCTCCCCAGGTGGGGCGCCGCTGCGCACTGACCGCATGGCAGACGGGATGAATCGACGACTCCGCACGAATGTGGCACACGCGCTTGGCTTCCTGCGCGCCGGTTTCACTTCGCCGATTGCCCACCTCAGGTGTGACAGCAGACGTCGGGGTGTGAGCGCACGCTGGCACTCGTCAAAGTACGAACGAAGAAAATGAGCGACACACTTTTCCGATAGGCTTTACGAGAACGTGCTTGATAGTCCTGCTACACCCTAAGAAGGGAGTCTCCAGCGACCGACCATAACGTAGGAAAAAACTCGTTGATTTGAATTTCTCAGGACCAAAAAAGAAAAAAAAATCCGTGCATATTCACGAAGTGAATTATGACGAGTAGGCGTGGCTCTGGGTATCGTGTCCGTGTGTGACTGTACATTAATTGGCGTTGCCTTATATAATGTAAATACAGTAGAAAATTCAAAATTCAGTAGAATAACGTAAAAATGCATATTTATTTCGCCTTTCAGTCGTCAGAGTCAATTATAAGAAGATTTCAAAAATGCGGGAGTGGAGGTTATGCCTTAAAAGTGGATCCAAGTGAAGCCACCATCTTGCCGGGGGCAGGTTTACCATCCTGATATAGGTTATTTGTTCGTACACATAGCTCTCAATGTGCGCCTTTGTGTTACAGGTTTCCTCGGAAGGCCTCAACATTTAGGCATACTTAAGTAGCGATCAACTGATCAATACTCAATCCTCTAGTGTAGGGTTTGGGTGAGGAATGGGGGCTGAGTTCTTTTGACGGCTGCACACCGTGTGGTTGGTGTCAGCCGCCTCCCTACAGTGCTGCAACTGTCCTGCGACCGTATAGGAGGTTTTAGAAGTTTCGGTCCCCCGGGTTTCTTTAACGTGCTCCTATATCTAGGTAGACGGGCTTCGAACATTTTCGCCTCCATCGAAAACGCAGTCGCCGGGGCCGGGATTTGATACCACGATCTTCATGTCGGCAATCGAGCACCATGACCATTAATTAGGCCACCGTGGTGGACAGTAACGGATCAGAATATCAAGGCCCAAACTATTTAATTCCTCAGCAAGTGACAAAAGTTGTCTGCGTCGGTGTTAACTGGAGAGACGCAAAAAAAAAATCACAACAATGTGATAAGCAAAAATCGCCACAATGTAATGACTTTATCCTATGAAGTCACTGTGACGTGACATATCTTTAAAGAAAGTTGTTGCGACGTCACATGACAATGCCGCTTCGTCACAGGGAAGCTGATCACAAAGGCAGCGCAAAAGCGCTCTAGGAGCAGAAATCTTTTGATTCCTTGTCTATCGGAGGCAGCGCACAAACACGTTGAGTGTGGCGAGCTTTCGGGCGGAATTGATGCAATCGACTTAGAATATATATAAAAAAGAAAGAAGAGCATGGCTTTCGCCTTTTAGTTCTCTTAGACAAAGGCATAAAAGTTTTGTTTTTGTTTTATTCACAGATTCTGCTTTCTCGTGCTTGAGACATTGAAATAATGGATAGAAAAAATGTACGTATAGAAACAGCAAGGAATGAGAAAACGAAATACATAATTGAATGCGTGTTTTACAAAGTGTACTTACATATTCGTCTCAAGGAACGCTTGATATGATTCGAAGCGCCAACTGTGCGCGGGGGAAAAAGACTATTTATAACAACAAAACTTTCAATGGCCCCGCCGCAGTGGTCCAAAGGTTACGGCACTTGACTGCTAATCCAAAGGTCGTGGCTCGAATCCCGGCTGCTGTGACTGCATTTTCGATAGAGGCGAAAATGTCCGAGGTTCGTGTACTTGGATTTAGGTGTACGTCAAAGAATCCCAGGTGGTCAAAATTTTCGGACCCCCCCGCTACGGCTTCACTCAGAATTATATCGCGCTTTTTTTATGTTAAACCCCAGATAATATTAAAGCACCCGAATGACACAATGTTTAACGGGCTGTATCGGCGGGTTTCACGGTTAGTACGACTGGTGAAAGGAATAGGTGTAGCTATACCGACAGATTTTTGCGTGGTTTTATGTAAAACGATAAGCCGGTCGCACATACGTCGGTGTTCTAAACGATTCAGCGGTAAAAGGTGGTCATATTGATTAAAATGAATTTGATTGCTTTGCTGGGCGGACTCAAGTTTAACTTCGTCAACGTCATTTGCTAGATGCAGAAGGAAGGCAGCTCCACAGTGCTAGTGGGACCAAGGGTGAAGGAATCGCGCAGCCGGGCTGTCTTGTTGATGATGATGATGATCCTTGATACTCTGGCGCACACCTCTTTAGTTTTTCTTTCTTCCTCTTTTTCTTTTTCTCTTTTCTTGTTTTTTCTGCATTTCTTCTTGTTATATTTATTTGTTTGTTCCCTCCTTTTCAATAATTTTATCTTTCTTGCTCTTTCTCCCATTTTTTTCTCTTTCTCCCTTTTCTATTTCCCGCTTGATTGCTCTTCTACTTTTCTTTTTTTTATATCTGGTTCTGCTTGCGTTACGACAATCTACGACATCATGCGGTTCTTTATTCTAGGATCATACTACGGCAGCTCACGACAGCATAAAAAGGCCCGGGTCCCTGAAGTGCTCTGCACCGAATAAACCACATCACTTTTATCGTAGAGTTTCTCTCTCTCTCTCTCTCTCTCACACACACACACACACACACACACACACACACACACACACACACACACACACACACACACACACACACACACACACACACACACACACACACACACACACACACACACACACACACACACAAAATACCTGGAGGGAAACTTGGCGCCACCGTCTATGCGAATTTCTCAAGGGCCACCGCCGGAGCGCTGGAAATGACGGTATGTGTGTCTGCGAGGCTGGTGTTGGGCGGTGTTGATTGATGGTTCGGCTCAAAAGCGGATACGACTGCGTTAATAAGGTTTGTCTAAAACAAAGCTGCGATATGCTGGTCTCTTTCACGCGTAATATATCCAAAAAGAAAGGCTGATGTAAAACAAAGAATCATGTAAAAAAGCACAAACAATTTTTGAAGTGTTTAGGAAGTGTTGTCTACATGACCCTGCTCAGTTGTGGTCAGTCGAGGCGCCTGAGAGAGCATGCACTGTCAATGAGAAGCGGCACGGGTTCGCACTTGCCGTACCATTGCAAGGAGTGCTCGTGAGTGCCGTTACTGAACAGAACGGGAATCTTACGAAGAAGCAAAGACAAAGCTGCGGGTGAATTGGCAGGGGTGATGTTCACATTAGGCAATTTTGTTGACAATGTATCAGTGTTCTGTCCTTGTATATATTTGATAATGAGTTTGCTTTTCTTATCTGATAGGTTGTGTTGATAGTTGTTTGGGCTTTTCGTGTGTTGGTACGCATGCGTGAGGGTTTCAGAAGATGAGCTACGGTTGAATAAAAGTAAGTTGCGAGTGTGCATTTTTCCGTGCGTCTTCTTTCGTCTTATTTGAAGTTCGCGCCAACGATGTTTGCACAGTTATTACGTGCTCTTTTAGTAAGAAATCAACCGTTTTGTGCGCAAGGAACGCGTTAAAGCCAGACACGTCTTCGTGGTGTCCGGGGCTTTGCGTGAACGATACAAATCCGAGTCAAGTTCGAAGCTCACATATCCCGGCATTCTCTTGCATCCAGCAGCTCACTAGCTCCAGATTTCCCTCTGGGTAATTTTGTGAGAAACTCTATGACTGTTATTTATCTACTAGATCGATATCCATCTCCCAGAGCTTTTTAAGCCTCTAACTCGGCAAATACACTTCCACGTCGAGATAAATTGTAACAACCCGTTCAACGTTATTCCTGGCGCTTGAAGACTAACTACATTTGCAAAGCAAAGAAACGTTATTTCTCCTACAGCTGAATGCTTGGACGCTGGTCGTGCCTGAACAAACAGCGATTGTCCCTTAAAGCTCAAGGAGATTTCCTCGCTGGCATTGAAGCGGTAAACACTCTGTGGACGATACAGCTAATGGCAATTTTAATTGTTTTGTGTGCCTTTATATTATCAGCACGTGATTTTGTTATTTCGTAGTTCAATTACCTGTGTGTGTGTGTGTGTGTGTGTGTGTGTGTGTGTGTGTGTGTGTGTGTGCGTGCGTGCGTGCGTGTGTGTGTGTGTGTGTGTGTGTGTGTGTGTGTGTGTGTGTGTGTGCGTGTGTGCGCGTGCGTGTGTGCGTGCGTGCATGGGTGGGTGCATGTGGGTCGGTGATCGAGGGATCTGATTTGTCAGTGTTGTTAAATTTTGTTATGGACGTCTGACATAGTTTTATGCTTCTGTTCCCATACACAAATTCTTTATGATGCTAAGTTTACATAATCATGCGTAACATTTCGGGACTGATGAACCTAGCTGTTGCTATTCCTTCCATTTGTTTAGCTATCATCCATCACTGAGGAGAGGTTATTCATTAATTAGTAATCAGGACTGTTTACACCCCCCCCCCCGCACACACGTGATCTACCACATGTCCACAATGAATAACATTTGCCGTTGATAATTTCAATGACGACGGATTCTGAAGGGAGTAATTTAGAGTAGTAACTAAACATGAGGTGTAATGAACGTTTATTTCTGTGTTAATTTAGCAAGTGGTTGACTAATGTCACGTCTCGTGCCTGGTTCATCAAACTTCTCCTGAAAAAAGCAAAAAAAAACGCAAAAACAAGAAAAGATTAATGTGCATTCACAAGTTTAGCCTGCCTTCAAACTATCCAAATGTATAAATCAGCATACTGTGTGTAGTGGTGGAATCTACCAACGGGATACAATTGAAGGTAGAACTAAGGAAAGCTCTACTACCAGGCAGCTAAGCTGCGTGGGGAAACCAACTTTTCTTGAGAGCGGCAGGGGGCGGTTAACGTTTGGGAAATATCGGTAGTTCAGCAGATGGTCAATAATTCATTATAGTGCAGCTCTTTAATGAAACGGAACCAACATGAACAGACGCCTGCAAAGTCTCGCAGGCACAGAGGCATCATAAAATACGAAGACGCAATGCACAAAAGAAAAAAACAAAGCGTGAGCAATGAGTGCCGTATTTAGGCACAATTGTCTGTGCAATGTAATGCGTGTAAATGCAAGCCAAGGTTTGACATTATCCTAATTTATGGTACAGAGAAGGAGGTGCTAGAAATATAAATTCTAGAACCTTACAACATAGGAAGAAAAAGAAAGATGTCTCTGTTAGCTATACGTCTGTAATATTGCGATCAGCCGAGTTTGAATCATAAAAATGTTTTTTTTATAGAGCACTGGGAAGGACCATTTGGGTGACATTATACGTATATTGTGATTGCGCATCTGTTACTTGGGTACGCGTCACGGCGTTCTTTTAATATTAAAGTAATGAGTTTAAGCGCTTTTCTTTCGTCCATTCTCCCCCCCCCCTTTTTTTTCCCCTTAGTGTATTGTGTTTTATTATTCCATGAAACATGCACCGACTAGCCCAATATTGACTGAGATAGAAGCGTAGTTGTATTGTCGTACCACGTGTGTATCCGGAACGACACGCTTGCATCCTGCCAAGTCACCACGACACTACAGTGCCGCTAGCGTTAGTTTGTTGACCACAGCGTTGCAGCGTAAAATTACAGTTTGAAAAATTGCATGTCGAATCGGAAGCCCGTAAGCAAAGCGGCTCCAGTCGTGTCCAAGCGGTTTCAACGACTATCTCAAGATGTTTACCAAGTACTGCTTCTGACGTGAGCGCTCATGTTGAGAAGTGTCCATAAAATATTTATTCTTTTTCCACATGATAGACGCTCTTTCAAATGGCTCATTTATGCTGCGCTGCCAAAAATATGGCGTCTCAGCGACACGCGCGTTGCAGTCGAATGAGTTTTGGCGAAAGAATTAAGTATTAGGTAGTGAATGACATTAAAGCAGATGATATCAGGCTCGGGGGGTTCTTCATGAAAAATCCCTTTAATAGTCAAGGTATTGGGTATTTCGCAGCATTTTCCGTACACGCGCGGCACTGGTATTACAGGGCTAAACATGGACGAACACTTCTGCATACAGCATCGTCTTTTACATGGCAACGTTAGTGTATTACACGCATGCGGAGCTCCTGCTCATAAGCTGGCCATGACATGACCAACAGGTGATTAAAAGATAATTGAGTAATTTGGTGAAATTTAACTTTATATGCTGCGGAAACACTCGGAACATGGTCATGGAACAAACAGAGATGTGCCTAGCCAGCCTCGCGGGATTTGCTTGCATACGACGGGGTTTAACTAATTTGATTTTACGAGTAGGTTTTAGGAACACTGTGTATGTGTGTTGTCCGCGACGAAGTGTCCCCTTCAAAAGAGCAGTCGTGCATTTCACTAGCAGTAGTGTTTCGTCGAACTTTCACTCAACTTGACATACCGGAAGCAGGTAGAACAACCAGCGCTACCCCGCGGACACTCAACTTCGTCACAGGTGCCAAGTGGACTCCGCCGAAAAGAGGCCACCCTCCTGGGCCGGTTACGGCTGACTGGTTTTCTCGAAGTAACTTTCCTTCCGCGTCGAAATGGCTGACAAACCTCTCTGTGACAAATCTGGTAGCGAGGAGACATTACAAGCACATATTCTGCGACCGTCCTCACTTGGGCTGAGACGATCACTCGCGGTCACTCTAGCTCGCCTTGACCGGCAGTGTTATTTTTGGTGGTGAAGGGGGGTTTCAATTATGATTTATGTACGTTCGTAGGTGCATTTGTATTTGCACGTCGATGGCGTAGCCAAGGAGGCTGAGGGTGAGGGGTGTTCAAACCCTTCCGAAAATTTTCAGTTTTGCTTGCGTGTACACGCACATATACACATTGAACGCACGCACGAACATACATAAAATATGATTGAACGCCCCGAAAAAGGCGGAAATGTTGTAGGCCCGTGTGCTCAGATTTGGGTGCACGTTAAAGAACCCCAGATGGTCGAAATTTCCGGAGCCCTCCACTACGGCGTCTCTCATAACCATATGGTACTTTTGGGACGTTAAACCCCACATATCAATCAAATCAATCAACGCCCCGAAAAAAATTTCTGGCTACGCTTCTTAAGAGCGTGTACGCAAGCAAAAGGTGAAAGCAGAAACGAAAAAATGCGTAAGCAAAAGTGAAAAGTGTTGGAGGCGGGGTTCAGAGTTACTGTGTAAGCCACCTTTAGGTAGCATATACGGTAACTCTAACAGGGCTCTACCCTCTCCTCCCACCCACCACTCTTACCCGGCTACGCCCATGGCCTTCCCCACAGACCGATTTCGCCAGCATCTATTTTGGAATGTAGTCCTGAGAATTCGCCGCGGGTGATGGCGACGGAATCATGGCTGAAATTCTCGAGGACGACAGACATACACCAATAACGATATTGTCGCTGTGAGGAGTACCTTCGTGTGAGAGTGCTCTCCTCTCCCTCTGCACCTCTAACTTTCACACTATTTATTTTTTAATTAAATGTATATAAGGAGAAGTTGGACTATATTTTTCTCCCCTCATATCTTTTTTCTTACTTTCTTTTGTGCATTCTCATTGTCCCTTCAATCCCCGTCCCCCTTCGAGAGTGTCGGTTCAGGTGCCAACACTTGATAGAAACTTGTGGTGCACTTCGCACCTCATTATCTGACCTTTCCGTCTTTCCTTAAAGAGTCACTACTATAATATACCCCCGCCCCATTCAACAAGGGGAGCATACCAGTTATTATAAGCCCGAATAAGATCCTTGCCTTTCCCCACTCTTCTGTTCCTTCATACACGCGAACTTTGTCGAATGTGCGTATTGGTCACATCCCCTGTTATTTTTTGTTTGTTTTCTGTTTTTCTCTGTACTTTAAAATGGCGGGCTTTCACGTGTCGACACAACGATATCATTAAAAGGCAGGCCGCAAGTGGTGGGCTGCGAATTTATTGAGATCCCTATGGGATTTTCTTTCGTTTGCGCCTAAGCCTGAGTACGTGGTTTTTTCTCTTTTGCGCTTAGCGCTGTCATAGAAACGACGGAAAATCAAACGTGGATCCTCGAACGTATGTGATGCAGATTTCAGTTTCTAGGCTACTATATACACAAGAACACTGCGACCTCAGTGCTTGCTGCCATATTGAAAAGCGCGTGGCGCCATCTGTTGCAAGCGCGGCGAAACAACACTCTCAACTGCCACGCGAGCAGACGCTCTGCAAATCAAACGCGAAACTTCACAAGCGGAGTGCGGCTGTAATCACGTTTCGCGCTATTCCTGTGCTGTAATTCTATGCTTATTTCGTGTGAAACGTCGAGGAGACCTTTCTCGACAGTCCGGAATGCCTGCAGCACGTGAATTGCAGATTGCGGAAGCAACTCTATCAGAACTGAAAACGTGCCAGCCGGAACAAGATTTAAAAATGATATGGTGACGCCGGCCGAAAGCACATGTATATTCGCCTAGTGAGAGTCAAGGCACGTAGCTGTTCGACCGAGTCAAAAGTCATGCTTTCCGCGCCGTTCACATCTCTTTCATCGTGATAGTAGGCCGTTACAGTTGCACTAAATATGCGTGGCGCGTGCATCCACGCGTGAGTCGCAATACGCATATCCTATTATTGACATGCGGCCTGCGAAAGAGTACGGTAATAGTTTTGTGACGCATACTACAGGCATACTGCACGCAAATTGCTACTGTAAAGGGGAACAGCTGGAGTCGCGCTTGAATAAACGCAATAAGTATACTTACTAGTACATTTCACTGGGCTCGCAGTTCTTCCTACTGATTGCGATTATATCATAGGGTGGTAGAGCTCAGCGTTCTTCGTTGTGTACGAAAATCTGTGCAATCGCAAAACACCGAACCGGCACGATTCCCGCAATGCGCTGTGAACTTCACAGGCACGGTGCTCAGCAATCTCTTCCTCTTGCGCTAGTTGTCGCATCAGATGACAGTGCAGTGGTGCCCAGATGACATTTTATAAGCGGGCGCAGCGTTAACAGGCGCATTTTTGCATTTTAAACTGCCAGAGCCACTGCATTGCATGCTAGCGAGGCGCGCCTTGGCAGTTGCAGACAAATTATGGCGTCTCTGGGAGTGAGAGTATATACTGCCGAAGGCGCCTGGGTGCGAGGTAGGCGTGCTCTCGTCTATATGCATGCATGGTCTTGTAGACATAGTGCAGGAGTCCCAAACACGTGACCCATGGACTCTCCAAAAATACGGTCTTGTGATTTTGCAAAATAGCACTAGCATTATTATTCGCCTATTGCGATTATTAAAGTTTTTTACGGGTAAGTCGCAATTATGGCTATTGTCTCAAGAATTTTTTCGCACAAGGCACGTCGTGCAGTCTAGGTGCGTGCAGTCCCCAATCGTCTCGTCAGTTCTCTTTTATAAATAACAATAATATTATGTGGGGTTCTACGTCCCAAAACCAAGATATGATCATGAGAGACGCCGTGGGGGAGGGCTACGGAAATTACGACCATATGCTGTTCTTTAACGCGCATTGACATCACAGTGGAGAGATCGTGTCTTTCTGTCTTACACCCTTTTTTATTGGGATTCTGTCACTTCCTTTATGAAGAACTATGGTGGCTGCTATTTACCGTCTGTTTACAGAAGGTTTTCAGGACCCTAGATCGGAAAGAGTTAGGAATAAGAGTTAACGGAGAGTATCTCAGTAGTCTACGATTCGCTAATGACATTGCCTTGATGAGCAACTCAGATGACAAATTACAGCTCATGATTACAGAACTGGACACGGAAAGCACAGAAGTAGGTCTGAAAATAAATATGGACAAAACTAAAGTAATGTGCAACAGTCTCGGCAGAAAACAGCACTTCGCGATAGGTAGAGATACGCTTGAAGTTGCAAAGAAAAATACTGAGTTAGGACAGGTAGTAATCGCAAAGCCGAACCACGGGAGTGAAATAACTAGAATAATAAAAGATGGGGTAGATCACATTCGGCAAGTATTCTCAAATCATGAATGGTAATCTGCCGCTAACCTTCAGGAGGAAGGTAAATAGCTGCATCTTGCCCGTGCTTACCTATGGAGCAGAAACTTGGAGGCTTACAAAGGGGGTTCAGCTTAAATTGAGGACGACGCAGCGAGTGATGGAAAGAAAAATGGTAGGTGTAACCTTGAGGGACAAGCAAAGAGTAGAGTGGATGAGGGAACAAAACGGGTTTAAAGATATCATAGCCGAAATCAAGAAAAAGAAATGGACATGAGCCGCACACGTAGCACGTAGGCAGGATAACCGCTGGTCATTAATGGTAACTGACTGGATTCCGAGAGAAGCGAAGCGCACTAAGGGGAGACAAACTTAGGTGGGTCGATGAGATTAAGAAGGTTGAAGTCATAACGGAGCAACGGAAAGTACAAGACCGGCTTGATTGACGGATGATGGGAGAGGCCTTTGCCCTGCAGTAAGCGTAGTCAGGCTGATGATGATAATGGGCATCACACTACACGGTACCAAATCGCCTCCATCGAAATGGGACTGCCATGGCCGGTACCGGACCCGTGACTTTTGCAACAGCTGAACACCCTAGCCACTGATGTAACCTTTACAGATGACCCGTATATGAGATATGGGAAAGGCATTCTTTCAAATGGCAACGTTGGGTGACATTTTTTTGTTCAAACTTGAGCTCCCCCCAACCACCGCTTCCGCAGCCTGACCCTTGCGAGTCTATTTTGTACTGAATTTGAGACCTCCGACTTGGTGTGTTGTTTGTTCGCGGAATGAGGGCAGGCGTTCATGGGTAAAATGGGTAGCCGAAGCTTTTTAAATATGTATTAGAGTAACAGGCGCAATGCAGTTCGCCTGTCCATATGCGCCCAGCTCTTGAACATCAAAGAGCGCGTGCGCAGGCTGACCAAACGGCGCCAGAAGTCGAGGTCAGAGAGACGGAAGAGAACAACGACGCTCTGAAGCGCCCATACGCTTCCCATTGTTTTACGAGCTTTTTACGAGCAGCAGTATTCTGAGCAGCCGTTATAGTAAAGGCTAACAACATGCTCCCTTGTCACGAAACGAGCCGACTGCAGGCCCTTTCGAGGGCGCGTTTTAACGGTACACCGTTCGCATCGCCGCTTGACTTTGAGCGTCGACGAACGAACTTGCGAGTCTCCCTTTCTTTAGCGGAGGTCAGAGTTGTCGACCGTCCAGTATTGCAGCCCTCGAAAACAATATTCTGAAGTGTCGCGCCCCAACAACAAAAAAATACAAAATATGTCGCGTTTCATAGGACAGTAACATTATTTTTGTCTCTTGCTGAACTTTGACCCCCCCCCCCACACACACACATAAACAAAAGAAAAAGGAAAGAAATAGGTTATACCATTTCCGAGCGATGCAGCTTTCAATTGAACTCTGTAAACAGCGTTTGCTTCTATATAAGCCTTATATTTTCTTTTTAGTGTGCGTAGTCCTTGTGTTATTTAACCTTCCCCTCTCTTTCAGGCAACCAACTCGCATGGTCTGTCGCTATAGGCTAACAACTTTCTCGTATTTTCCTTCCTATTTTTCTAGTCACTTCATCCGATCGCTCTTTTTGTATATGCTATAGGGGTTAACAAACATAATTTCCTTTTTTTTTTTGCTAACCCTTATATACGACCGATCCTCTTTTACAGCGTAAACTGTTATGAGTGCGCAACGACGGCTGCTTTCGGTGGCGTATAGCTGTCCACCACCGGTGTCCGTCCCAGCTATCGCTATAGCATTGAGAAAAGAGGCATTGGTTCGAGGCGGATTCGAGTCCAGGTTTCCCGCACGGAAGGCATGTGTTCTACTAAAGAGATTCGCCCGTGTGTCGGAACTTTTTTGAAAAAAAAAAAGAACTCGCACAAGCTTCACGCTTGACGCGTCAACGTCTCAATACACACTCTTTTGCCCTTGGACAAAAAAAAAAAAAAAAAAACAGAATCGCACCAGATGGCACGCCATGTGCGTGGTGCGACGAGTGGGCTCGTCATGCTCATTATCATCGATCTCAGCAGCAACAGTGTGGATGCGCGCGGGTCAGTGTTGTCTTAGGAACTCGTAGTGGACCACCACTTCGTAAAATGATTTATTGCGCATATAGCGTATACCTCGCTGCTGTATCAGCAATACAAATAGTTTTTAGCAGTCGGGCCGCTTCGAAAGCTTAGGTCGTGGCTCTACTGCGCGGTCTGTGCATGCATGGCGTTTTTCTTTTGATCGCACAGCTGTTCTTGGCCAAGACGTACATGCCCGTATTCCGTGGTGACGCTTATTAAGACGTTAAACGGGTCTGCGTCACAGACATTGGATAAATCCACAATTGGGCAGGGCCCCACCGCGGTGGTCTAGTGGCTAAGGTACTCGGCTGCTGACCCGCAGGTCGCGGGATTGAATCCCGGCTGCGGCGGCTGCATTTCCGGTGGAGGTGGAAATATTGTAGGCCCGTGTGCTCAGATTTGGGTGCACGTTAAAGAACCCCAGATGGTTGAAATTTCCGGAGCCCTCCACTACGGCGTCTCTCATAATCTTATGGTGGTTTTGGGACGTTAAACTCCACATATCAATCAAATCAATTGGACAGTGCACAAAAGGAAACACACAAGAGAAAGAAACAGGACAAGTGCTGGTGTTTGCTTCTCTTGTGTGCTTCCTTTTGTGCGCTGCCCGAATATGGTTAAGTTCGAACTCGCCCGCCTCTCAGTTCTACAACAGTTTATTGGATAAATCCCCCTGTGTACCACAGGTCCACTAAATGTAAGGCAACAGTTACCCCACTGACGGGTTCTGTGCCACATAAATTTGTGCGGCCTATCAGAAAACTGTCATCATCGTCACCATAAACGGGTATGTGCAACAGAAGTTGGGTATATGTACTACACACAACATCCACTAAAGATGGAAGAAGACAACACGTACGTATGCACGCAGGAGACGAAATAGCGTGCGCGTTACCATAGACAAGCTACAGCCACGTGATACTACGTGGGCGGTGGCTGTACCACCTGGGGACCTCAAAATTTAACAAATAATATTTTTATATTAGTGCACCTGGACGGGGGTTCGCTTATTTTTAATAAAGTTGTTCTTTCTCTTTCTCTCTCTATTTCATAAAAAGCAGTGATACACGATATCGGAGCAACTTAAGCAAAGGCTTCTTTTAACTAGACCACCACCTCAAAGCTTAACAAAGAGTGTTTATCAAAGAGTTGCGATACAACGTATCAGAAAGACTTGCGAAACATTGAAATGCGTTAGCCTGACGAAGGGAACGCCACTCGCTATGCGCTGTTTCATCGGTGTTCGCGAATCGCAGCTTGTTGAATACCCCCCCCCCCCCCCCCGCCCCATCTATCACTCTTTTCTCTCTCCAGTCATCGCTTAAACTTGTCCCTCGCTAGCCTGTCTCTGCCTGCGTAGCGATATTTAAAATCACTTTCGACAGTGGCGATGACAGCTGGTCAGGTAGGCGTGACACAACTCTCCCTGAACAAGAGCGGACTCTGTTCTCTTGGCGCCCCGCCGCTGAAGCGTCTGAGCCTCACTGAAAAGCCGCACGCAGCGCCGCAAGCGGATGACCCGCCACTCCGCGAGGCCTAAGGCCGCCCCCTTTCACCACACTGCCTGCCAAGTTCTCCCGGCTTCGAACTGCCCCGCGAGCGTGCAACCGATCGTACGGCGGCCCGACCTTTTACGGAAGCCCAAGCCGGTGGACGCGACCCGGGAAGCAATACGGGCAGGGACGAGAAACAGCGCGCGGTGGCCGCTCAAGGGAGGGAGTCGGTGTGACTTCATTCTTGGGAACAGCGCGAAACAACAACAGCGAAGAAGGCGGGAGAGGTGAATGGACAAGCGCGGTGCCGAGAGACACCTACTGTTAATGGACCTGAGTGGGCCGCTTATAGACGCTCGTCGACCGTGCCGCCGTCCACCGTGCGTCCGAATTGTCCGCGTACGTGTGCCCCATCTAGCTCTGCTTTGTCCTTTGTTTCTCCTGTCCACCTTCTCCTGGACGGCACGCGCAGCAGCCCGAAATGCATGCCTGCTTAACCTTCGCGCCCTTCCTCCTTTCGTTGTTGGGATCTCCGTTTGAGGACGCTACCATTCTCCTAGGATATCTTCAGAGACGTGCGCACTCGTTTTGTCGAGAGTATTAAGTTGGCTGAGCTGGTACAACCACAGAGTTTCCTAAAATTAACTAGCTGGGACTTTGGTGCTGCGATCGTTCAGTCGCCATCAGAACGATGGGTAGTACACGAATTTGTCTATAGTCTCTGTGCTTGCGGCCTTCAAACGTACTTGTGACTTTGTTTATTGCCGGGTTTTGGTTTTGCTTCGAATAAAAGAACGGAACGCTGGGAACTTCGTGACCCGACTTAAATTGGTGGCTCTGAAAAGATAAGGTGGTGAAATTCAACTGCTGAACATTTGCTGATTGTCGTTTCATGATAAAGCGGCTCCAAGCCACGTGAAGTCAAGTTAAGCCGGAAGTACGAAGATAAGACAAATTTGTGTGCTACCCACCATTCTCATGCTGGCTGAAGCGCAGAGCATTGCAGGTCTCTCATAGACTATAAGCGTGCGAGTTCCCTCTAGTGCATTTATAGAAAACTCTTTGGGTACATGTAGCGTGAGAATATGACACAGGGCAAAAAAAGGGACGAATGCGTGCGTAGTCTTTCGAGAGTTCGAGTACGGAAAGCGTTTGCCGAAAACGTCACCTAACGTTGCCAATTCAATGAACTCATTCCCCATATTCCAACAGGGATCATGCCTGAAGGGGATTTGTCCTCAGGGTTTTAAAAACATATCGATATTGATTTCAACAATGACTAAAATCTGGACGCAGATTCTCAAATATAAAGCTTTCGTTCCACGGTGATGTTTCAGCTGATCGTGACCGCGCGAAATGTCTCACGCAAAAAAAAAAAAAAAGAGCTCTGTAGACTAGCCTCACCTCTGTAGTTTACGCGAACAAGCACTATTTATTGCAATAGGCGAGTACTATTTAGAAAAATGGCAATATTTTATTTCATCATGGTCTGCTAGCGAAGTTCCGCGTCGGCCGCGTGTTTAAGAGAAGGTGAATTAATTGGTTTGAGACCACTGCTTGAGACGGTACGTAAAACGACCACATTGGGGAGTGATGAACTCTGTCAGAATAGTAGCGGCATATTTTATGAGTATCTAGATGGCGCTTCCGCATCTCACCATATATTTCCAATATTTTAAATTTATAGGGCATTTTCAGGGTTAATTATTGATTTGAGTTGCTGTAGACGTAATACAATATGCAGTGTGCTATGCAAACAGTGTGAAAGAAATAGTGAGAAGCACCAGGCCTACACCGGTGATCACGAAAGGCGAGACCGTGGTGTGAAGTGTCTTGAAAATAGGGATTAGCAACGGTATAGTGACAACCACCACGGCAAGTGTTCTCAAGGGACGGCTTCATGCTCCAATAGTTGAGTACCAAGTACTTGAAATCGTTAAACATTTTTTTCTAAACACAATGCTATCCCATAGTAGACTGCCAAGCACTTTAAATCGTTAACCTTTTTTTTTCTAAACACACAAGATGTAGAGTAAAAAGAACGCCGTTTTAGTTCGGTTCAATACAGCGCATAACGTAGGTGTAGCTGTCACTCAAGGAATTGATAGGATTAATCCCACTACTGGTCACTGGTCCTCGCTACCAGATACACAAACGTGCTACACAAACCAGATACACAAACACACAAACCAGATTCACAAACCAGATACACAAACCAGATACACAAACGCGCATTTCTACGGCATAGTCGTCTCTTTGAAACACTGTTATTAGACACATATCTGAAAAGTGAGTGTGCGTTAGAGGACCGATGGCGAGCAAAGCAGTGAAGGGTAAATATTTTGCTGTGGGAAACACGGGCGCACACTAGACGCCTCGCCCCTCCCAGAGTCATACATCCCGGCTGTGGCGGCTGCATTTCCGATAAAGGCGGAAATGTTGTAGGCCCGTGTACTCAGATTTGGGTGCACGTTAAAGAACCCCAGGTGGTCAAAATTTCCGGAGCCCTCCACTACGGCGTCTCTCATAATCAAATGGTGGTTTTGGGACGTTAAACCCCACATATCAATCAATCAATCAATCAATCAATCAATCAATCAATCAATCAATCTCAGAGTCTTACGTTACAGTAGGTCAGATATTGTTGCCGGTTTCAGTAGTTAATTTGTCATTTTTCAGTGGTGAAACCGGCTTTTTTTTTTTCAAGTTTGTTGGGCGGTACTAGGAGGAGGAAAGAACTTTATTCATAGTCCGGCGAGTTGGTGCGGCGGGCCAATGGTCCGCCTAGGATACGGCTTCTTTCTTTTCTAATGTGAGACACGCAATTAAGTATTTTTGCATTGCACTCTAAGATTGACATACACACCACAAATTTGAAATTGTACTTCAAGAAAAACTTCAAATGTGAAACTTATAATACTTTCGCTATAAGGTCTGAATTAACAGGAAGAGGTGCCTCAGACAAGCTCGCCGACGCTTATTCCATGGGCGGACCTACATCATGTCCGGGATCCGCGGTAGCGTTTGTGAGCATCATAAACGGATATGTGCCACATACATTGGATAAATACCACCACATGATTAGTTTTGTTTGTTTCCTTTTTCCTGAGTTATTGCTCTTTGCCACTGTGTGGAGTCTATGTGTTTAGTTTTGTATATTACTTGTTTTTAATACCTTTTTTGTTGCTGTTCACCTGCTCAGTTTTTTCCCCTTTTTATACGTCTTGTTATATATTATTAACCGAGGCTCCCGCTTGCAGTCTTCGACTATAGCTGTATATTTTTCTGTATGAGCATTTGTGCGTAAGAATAATAAATGAATTTGAATTTGAATCACCCCTGGTCTTGTAAAACTGAAGCTAACGATTAGGCCAACAAATGGAGTACCACAATCACGTCATTGTACCGTGATGTTCTGTGGTTGTAAAAGGTGGCGGCTCTGCAACCCCCTCAAATTTTAACAAAGGGTGTTTAATAAAGAACAGTGATAAAAGATGACGGCACCGCTTAAGCTGAAGCTTCTTTGTAAACCTTGTATAAAAGTGGCATGGTGACGCAATAAAACTATACTGCCACCTCAAAACTTAACGTAGACTGTTTGGGATAGGGTAGTGAAACATCTTATCTGAGGGACCTGGAAAACATAGAATCAAGTTAGCGTGACGAAGAGAACGCCACCAGTTTTTCTGTTTCAGGAGTGTCCGTGAAGTGGAGCCGGTTGTAATTTCATAAAATGCACTTTGTCAATCATTGGTGTATTAGTTTAAAAACTGATAGATTGATATGTGGGGTTTAACGTCCCAAATCCACTGTATGATTGTGAGACACGCCGTAGTGAAGGGCTCCGGAAATTTCGATCGCCTGGGGTTCTTTAACGTGCACCCAAATCTTAGCACACGGGCCTACAACATTTCCGCCTTTATCGAAAATGCAGCCGCCGCAAGTCTTGAAACTGGCATATATACCAAGGCTGACGTCTGTCTGGCGAAGCTGATCTTTTTGTCGTAATAACACCTACAGTTTAACATGCGAAAACTACGATTTGATAATGAAAAACGCCCTATAGTAGAGGGCTCTGAAAGTTTAGGCCAACTTGTGTTCCTCAAGGTGCACTGACATGTCACATTACACGCACTTAAGCATTTCACCTCCATTGAAATATGACCGCTGCGGTCGGCATCGAACCCGCGACCTTGGAGTGGGCGGCTGAGCACTGCTACTACGATAACATCGAGGCAGACAGCTATTCTTATTTATATAAGATCTAATATGTTTCTTTGTGTTTAGATCCGTAGTCTACCGAGTGTACTTCACATTTCCGCATAACCGTTTTTTTTCGTGAGCGCCGCCATCTTGCTATGATAATCCTGGACGGCCCTTTTCTGGTCTGGCAACCCATCTGGCATGGGGGAAGCTCGCTCTTTGCATAGAATGTAAGCGTGCGGCTGCTGTTTTATCATCGTTTTTTTTTTCTGTTTTTACGTGGTGAATTTCAACTGAAATTTTCCAGGTTCTTTAGAAAAGGTGTCTATGAGACGTTCTGGCAAGGTTCAAGTCGTTGAGGGCCAACTGCTTTATTATACAGTGCCGCGAACGAGTCCGCCCCTGTTGTAGTATATTCACAGCGCCGACTTTCTGCTCGAAGAATGCGCAGTATTTTCAGGTCTTTGTTTTCCAGAGTGAGCAACTGCACGCGGGGAGCAGAGTGAATATCTTTCTTGAGCTGTAGTCATCTGCTTTTCGAGCAACATTTTTTTTTCATGCCACGCCATCGCATCGGCTATCACTCTTGCATAAAGCCTTGCGTTGGAGTGTAGTGGTTCGTCTTTATTTCGTGGCACTGCTGCGCACTAACTGTTGTCCAAATCGTTTCTCAATTATGAAGGAATCACCGTATATCTTACTCGCTCGTTTGTTTTTAGAGGTGTGCACTTGAATACAGCTCTTACATCAAACGACGCTGACATGCCGGCGCATCCACTTTTTATATTCCTTTTTTTTTAATCGCGATATTTGAGTGACTATCGGTGCCGCGGTACTTTGACCGACAATAGAAAGAAATGTTACGCGGGGCTGTTTTTTAGGAAAGTATTGTCATCGTTGGAATAGCTGTATAGGCTGCGTAACTTCCGTTCATATATCCGAGGTTGAGCGTCGGTGTCGATGTCGTTGCCGTTCGTTCGCCTGAGAAGTGCTCTGAACGCACCCGAGAACCCGCGGAAGGTACAATTTTCCCCCTTTTAAGTTTGCAAGCCACAGAAGCCGCTGCTTATCGTCAACAGGAAAACTATGCAACTTGAGGAGTCCACAGCCACAGAAACTCCACGTCTGTTGATGCACATGGCATATTCCTTCCGACAACAGTTTCTTTTTTCTGTAGTTGTCACTGCACCCATAAACAGCGCAGTGGTTCCCTGATGACCAGTGCTTGGCCGTCCTAGCAATAAAGAAAAAAAAAATCCGCAGGTTGGCTCAATTCACGGCAAATCGCTCGATAACGCCACACGTACCAGCCTCAACACACGCACTCCAAGCCGTGGCCCGCATGCCAGAGAGGAGGAATGCGTTGGTTGCCAGACCAGACCTCCTCGCCCGATGCAAAGGTATATATACTTTCGCGATGATATCGCTGGGTAAAACGAAACCCGATTTTACGAAGTTGTCGGTCTAATGAGGTTATTTATTTTCCCCCGCAGGTATACACTAACAGGCCACAATATTACCATTAACCCGAAATAATTGAACTAAATTGGCTAAAAACTGGATTTAACGACGTCTTTGCTTAAACAAATGGATGACAATGCTTCGATTTCTTTTTCAATTTTCACACAGACAGGTTTTTTTTTCGAGTTCTAAAGGTGTCGAGATAAAATTTGTAACCGCCCTAAAGCCAACTCTATAGTTTTATTTTCAAAAGGCTGTTATGCCCATGCACCTAATAACGGACTCCACATTCGGTAGCGCTCTTACGTACCAGATTGTGCTGGAGGCGGCGGTGTTTTACGGACCCGGTAAAAAGTGCTCCCACAGGAACACTTGACACTGACCATATTCATCTTTTCGTGGTTCATACGACAAAAGGCCCCGAACGCCCCCTCTCATTTTTTTCGCTTATAGGCTTTCTTTCACGATCACCGCTATCGTTATCCCTGTGATCGCATGTCAGCAGGTCATCACAGTTTGACGTGACTGTCCGCGTGGATTGCATCGCCCGGACGTGGGTGGATGTCCGGGCTGCCCTCGCGTACTAACGAACGTGTATTCCTGGTTCAGCGAAACGTGACGTCGTTGTAGCTTTTGAGTGTCGCTATCATAGTCCGGCAAAAACAAATAAATAAATAAATAAATAAATAAATAAAGCAAAACAACTAACTAAAACTCACTCAAGAAGCATGTTTTCTACTTGGGGCTCAGTTCAGCTCAGCCTTACTAAAATATTTCGCAACAGGACTCGCCCGGACTCAGACTCAGCAAAGTAATACTTACAGGGACAAACTCAGACGCAGGCTCACGGGAGTAGACCCACGAGTGACCTACGATACTGTGTGAATCTGAGTAGCCCCGTGAGCGAGTTCGGCGCCCTATGACATAGTTCGGCAAAAAAGGTGGAGCTCACTAAGTTTGCCCAAGAAACATATTTCCCTTAGCGCTCACTCCGACTCAGGCTCACCTAAAAGTTTTCTCAACGCGACTCACTGACTTATACTCTCTAGAACACCTCTCCGACCGGGCTCACTGGACTGAATATCACTAAAATATTCCTCACTCGGACTTACTCAGACTCAGCCTCACGGCTCGGTCTGAGACTGAGTGAGTCAATTCATGGGTAAGTTTGTCGACTTATGGTTGGTAATATGATAGAAAAAATACGATGCTCAAACGGACGGGGTGAAGAAAGGTATAACACAGTAAAAGCGCTGCTACTTTTCTTTCCTCGCTGTATTTGTCTTTTACAAGTCAAAACTATCCCGGAATCGCCAATTATGGCCTGTATCATTATCACACCTTGGTTTTGGCACGTCAAACACCGGAAATTAATTTCTCGCGTGTGTGTTAGAACGGGCCATACGTACTGACGCCGCATGGAATGACGCAACGCTGCGAAGTGTTTCGGATCTTGATCGTGAAGTTAAGGGGCTCTAGATTTTAGGGCTTCGTGGGAACATTTCGTTTGATACCTTACGTGAGAGTATTACGTGAATAGACGACTACACGAGTGAAAGCTTTGTACATATGATTTACGTTGAGTTTTGTAACTCGCCAAAGTATTAAGCTCACGTCCACCGAATGCCTAACACCGCAAAGCACTTAGACGCTTCTTTGAAGGCACTGGCATTTGCGAGGAATAACGAATCGACAACACGACGTGTTTTGTACTCCTTCGATCCTGCGGGCGGGTGCCGGATTTAAATGGAAGTGAAATGCCAGATGTCCCCCGTGTACTGTGTGATGTGGACGGACGCTAAAAAAACACCAGATATTCGCAATTTCCGGATCCTTCCACTATACGAAGTCCCTCATAATCATGTCCTGGTTTTGGCATGTGAAACCCTAATTATTATTATTATTATTATTATTATTATTAGTAGTAGTAGTAGTAGTAGTAGTACCCCATCCTTCGCCACATCCATTCGGGCAGTTTGTTACACAAGGGGAAATAGGGTATATAGTAAAATGAAATGAAATAAAAAACAAATGGGAGTTTGTTGCAGAGAATGCATTCACGTGGGTATTGATCAGTGAATGCATCACCACGGGGAGTTTTTGAATAGGGGTGACAATTCTTTCGGGGCCCAAAAGAAATAGTGTCCAGGCCACTGCGCATGTGCGAGGCACAAATGAGATTTGGGGCTTTGCGTTGGGGAGGCTGTTTCTCGAATTTAGCGGGAGCCCAAAAGCCTGCCCGCAAAAGCTTTGCGTCACGCAATCGTTACGGCCCTCGGCCAATACTCGAGTGGCCAATAGAACAGAGGGAGTGTCCGAAGCGCCGCAGACCCTATTAGAAATCTCTTAGTTCTTGTTAAATTAACCCAAAGCAAGCACACGCAAAAGGCTTCGGGGCCCATATTCGTAAACTCCTTATCAAAATTTTTTTAACAGTGTTAACTAAGCGACCAGGGTCAGCCACCTCAAGGCGACAGCTCGTCCATTTCTCGTTACCTCAATAAAAACAAAAATACACTTCAGGAACTGTTTTCCCATCTGAAAAAAAAAAAAAAGGCGGGGGGGGGGGGGGGGCAGCTATTGAAGCGTGTCGTCTGCATCGCTTGACGTAAACCTTTTTCTTCTTTCTTTCGGTCACTATGCACGATGCTTCCCATTACACAGAGTTCCCTACATTTACCAGAGAAAGCCCTGGCGCTGCGATCGTTCAGCCGCCATGGGATTGATGGGCAGTACACGGATTGGCCCATTCATCGCGCTTGCAGGCATTGAACGCACTTGTGGAATTGTTTATTGCTGTGTTTTGCTTTCGTTTGGAATAAGAAAACGAATCTAGGAGAACTTCGTCAGCCGATTTGGATGGCCGAACTTTGTTTCACGGCAAAACGGATTCAAGCCACGCTGCGCCAAACGGAGCCGGAAGAACGGAGACACGTACGTGTGCTACCCAGCATTACAGCATGCTGGCTGAGGCGCTGTGCGTTGCAGCCCCATAGACACTAGCGCCAGAGTTCCCTGTATACGGTATTAGGAAACTACATAGGCCCTCATAAATATTCCCTTTTAAATGCAAAGCATTTCTTAGCGAACTTCGGCGACATTGAGCATATCTATCTATCTATCTATCTATCTATCTATCTATCTATCTATCTATCTATCTATCTATCTATCTATCTATCTATCTATCTATCTATCTATCTATCTATCTATCTATCTATCTATCTATCTATCTATCTATCTATCTATCTATCTATCTATCTATCTATCTATCTATCTATCTATCTATCTATCTATCTATCTATCTATCTATCTATCTATCTATCTATCTATCTAGCCGCCTACGACTTTTAGCTCTCCTGGCCGTTTCGATAATGGTATCTATACCAAAGTTGGTATATCATAACATGACTGCATCAAGAACATATATGACTAGTCATAACATGAACATCATGACATGTGTGTCATGAATGTCACGATTTACATTTCATGGTCTTGCTGCTCTTGCGATGGCTTCATTCACATGACATGTTACAAAACTGCCCCGTCATGGTGGTCAAGTGGCTAAGGTACTCGGCTGCTGACCCGCAGGTCGCGGGATCAAATCCTTGCTGTTGCGGCTGCATTTCCGATGGAGGCGGAAATGTTGTAGGCCCGTGTACTCAGATTTGGGTGCACGTTAAAGAACCCCAGGTGGTCAAAATTTCCGGAGCCCTCCACTAAGGCGTCTCTCATAATCAAATAGTGGTTTAGGGATGTTAAACCCCACAAATCAATCAAATCAATCATGTTACAAAACTGGTATAATATGACATGATTGCATGGTGAACACAAGCGAGAGGCCCTAAAATGAAAATCATGACATGCGTGTCATGCAACATGACTACATGCCACGCTCATGATGCGCTCTCGGCAATTTCAGTAGCGTCACATATATCAAATTTGGTATTACGGTACGTGAATAGATGACGCAGGTATCTGAGTGGTGCAAACATGATAATCATGAGATGCGTGTCATGTAACAACATGACTACATGCTACACTCATGATGCGTTTGCGGCAGTTTCGCTAACTTCCCATGTACGAAACTCGATATTACGCGAAGCGAACGGACCACATAGGTAAACGACACATCCAAACATAAAAACCACGACATGCATGCGTTTCATGTCACAACATGACTATATGCCACACTGATGATGCGTTCGTGGCCGTTTCAGTTGTTTCACATATGCCAAATTTGGTACTATGTAACGCCAACGAGTGACGAAGGTGTGTGACTGGTGCAAACATGATAATCATGAGATTCTTGTCATGTGAGAACATGACTACATGCCACAGTCAGCACGCCAATACATTTCAACGTGACGCGGTGCGCGTGCTCGCCGGCGTTCATTTCGTTGCGTCACGATAGGCGCTGGTCTTTCCATATACTCGCAAGCGCGCGGCGCGCTGCGTTGCTTCGACGCATGCGCGTTTCAGCGCATCCGGCATCCCTCCGTCACGAAAAGAGGGAGACGCAGTGTTTTCTGTGTAACGCATCGGCGCGAAATGCAGCATGCCGCATTTCATGCCAGTTGCCTTCGGGTGGCGCCGACGGACGCTGGTCGCGCCAGGCGTCAGATTATAGAGTGCTCGCGTTTTGATAGCGTAGCGTCGCTGTGCCAAGCGTGCGCGCGCGTCAACGCTACATTGGAGTTATATTGGGCTCTTCATGATGCGCTCATAGCCGTTTTGCTAGCTCCACATATACCAAATTGGGTGTTACGTGATGTCAATTATTGACGAAATATATGACTGGTGCAAACATGATAATTCTGACACGCGTGTCATATAAAAACATGACAACATACCACGCTCAAAGCGTGCTCACGGCCGTTTCGCTAGCTCCACATCTACTAAATTTGGTATCACGTGACGTGAATAGATGACGAAGGTAAACGATGCATCCAAACTTGATAATCATGACACGGAAGTCTTGTATGGCACCATTTACCTCCAACTCGTAACGTTGCGCTGATTTCAAAGTGACATGTCAACATTTCTCATTCATGTTTCGCATATGATCGATTCCCACGTGGGATCTGGCTATTTTTTTTCTAAACAGAAGCTTAGTCAGGTGGCACGGAGTTGGTCCCTCGTGCGGCACTGGGACAGCAGCGTTCTCAGGAAGGCTTTGCTTTCCCTTCAGTGTCCATACGCTGTGGGCTGCTGGCACTCCACTTCTTTTTGCGCCTAGTGCAAGGGGAGGAATCTCCCGCACGAACGCTTGCATATTAGTTTCTGTGTACTCACCTTCTGCATTTGGTGCCTTATGTGTACCTTAACAGGGGGCCGCAGTCAGTAACACTTTCTGCGTTTTATGCAACTGTTGCATTTTTTCGCCATGTCAAGTCGAGCTGTCCTGGCATAGATGTTTTGAACAACCAAATAGTTGAGACAACTGCTGCTTTGTTGCTTCCGTTGGTCCCGCCAGCCCACCGTGCTCGCTCTAGACGGGTGTCTTGGAGCACCTTAACGGCTTCTTTTCTGCCTGGACACCTCCGGGACGCGCATTTGTAATCTGCAGTAGGCTCAACGCATGGCAACCGCAGCGGCGCCCTATTGGTCACACTCTCGCAGGGACGCCGCCGCGACGTGCGCCTAGCAACGGTCTCCGCGCCGTACTCTCGTTGCCAGGTTGCGCCGCCGCCCTGTTGCGCCCCTTCCTTTTCCTCATGAACCACTAACAACAACAACAAACACGCCGGCCACAACCGGCCTCAGTGCGTGCCGACTGCACATTTTTTTACGTGCGGCGCGTTCGGCGCCTGCGCGTTGTCGCCACTTCAAGGAAGCCAATATGGGAAACACGACGCTCCGTGCACCTTTGTTTCTGGTAGGAGCAGTTCGAAAAGAGTTGCAAGTTTAGTTTGACTGTGATGCTACTAAGGTACTGTACCACCGAACATTAGGGCTTATGATCCGCCTGCCCCGTCGAGATGTCTAAGCGCGTTTGGACTCCATCGAGGAACGACGAGGTACCGCACATCACAAAGTGGAAGTATTGTAGGAAAATTAAAAAGCAATACTGTGTTGTGGGCGCCTTCCGCAGGCAAACTTCTGTCTGTCGTGAGCACTTGTGTTTCGCGTACGTGTTCGTCAACAACAAGCTACCGCATGCGAGTGCCCGCGCGATCTGCAGAAACTCGCATTTATCTGGTGAGATCAAGCTACGTCTGGGTAACGCGCTTGCGCTCTCTTGCCATGCACTTTTTTTTGTAATAAACGACCGGCGTCATAATCTAGGCCAGCGTTCTTTTCTTCTCTAGGAATTAACTTTTCTTATGTGTGCGCTGGTGTGAAGCCAATAAAACAAGCGCGGGAGAGGCGGCAAGCCGCTTGAAGAGCTCCTTTCAAAGGATCCTTCTCAGGATGGCCGACATTCTCCTCGCCATGAGTCTATCCGACAGAACGACTGTCCAGTGAATTAAGGATGGTAGGTGCGCAAGTATTCTTTTTCAAAAACAATTTGTGCCCCAGAAAGTTTTGTACTAAAAGTGTATTACTGCATGTATGCATAAAGTGCATGCATGAACTGAAACTCCCTCCACCGAAAGCTTTAAATTTTAAGCGATTTGTAGCCATGAAGGCAATTCTTCAACATCTGTATTAGAAGATTAAGCAAAAATCTTTATCCTATAATATTCAAAATAACATCACTTTTAATAAAGCTTCCGAAACTATGTAAGCACAGCTTAGCCATTTGCTTCAGGACATGCTGGGTATCCTTCTATGTTCCTTCTTACTCAGACTTTTAAAGATCGTGCGGTTTTGCGAAATACACCCTTTGGTTTTAGCAAGTGGTTTTCAGCAATAAGCGTCCTAATAGAAAACAGTTTTGGCAGCTTAAAGGAAACAATATGCCAGCGTGTTTGCCTTAAGCTCCACACTGTATTGTGGCTGTTTTCTATTGCCTCTAATGCTTCATAACTTATGCATTAATTTTGGTGACTAGGAGTACACACAGGTGGAATGTTAATAGCGCACTAAAAATGAACACACAAAGAAGGCACACACAGACACACTTTTGGAGTAGAAAGACCTAGATAATGGTGGTTCAGCACGGGGTGCCCAGTGGAACCAATCATCTTGTACCAGTGATATGCCTAACAATGTTGAAGATTTTATGAGCTGGTTGGGAGAAATAGAGCAGAAAGGAAGCGAACACTGATGAAAATAGCAGATGTAATTAGAATAAATACTTTCACTTGTACTTTCACTTGTAACTGGCTATTTCTTTACATATGGTGCATATTTATTCACTTCAAACAGTAAATGTCATTGACAATGAGCAAAACAATGTGCCACAAACAGATATTTCTTCATATACAAAACCTGTGCTTTTAGTAACTCACTCAATGCATCTTCCAGTCTCTCAGATGTTTGATTGCTTTTTGCCCACCTTGGGTAAGTCAGTGGCATGCTTGAGCAGCTTCTTTTTTATGTTAGAAAGCATTTTGAAAGCAAAGCATTTTTTAAAGAACAAAGGCACTTTGAGCACGTATATCTATCTAGAGGCCTGCATCTGGGTGCTATCGAGCTCACCTCCTTAACTTGGTATGAACTGAAAAAGGCACAGCAGAGAAGGACAATATGACGAACATGACTGTCTGGTTATGACATGAATACAATGAGTGTCCTGTTATGTACGTCATGAAACCCTTTTTTCTAGTCACAGGCAGCATATGTCGTACACTGTGGTATGCGTCGCACGTGATGGCAGTTTATAAATATTGGCAATTTAAATGTGAGCAATTTAAATAAAATCTGGCACTGGCAGCATTGACCAAAATAATACAAAGAATAACAATCGGTAATTCTGCACAGCAGTCAAGTATTTTACCACAGAGCCACGGCATGTCTTGAAACAGCTTCTTGAAAAAAGATTTTATGCAGGCATCATATCAGTGTAATGTTAACTATCGCTGTAGGGCCGGCACTGTAGTCTGATTAAAAGGTAGTAAACTTGACATATGTGTACTTAAAATACAGCTGTCATGTTGGGTTAATGCCAATTGTGGTTCCAGGGTGGCCTCCACTTTTGTAAGTCATAATAAACATTTCATATGACTCGGCAAGCTACATTCAAGTGTTGCTCGACCACGTAGGAATATGCTAATGAACAATCTTCACATTGTCGTACCATAGCATGCACTTTGTTGTGATGAAACTGGCAGCTGTGCTGTAAGATTAGTGCCGACGTGTCAGACCATAAGTTACCCTCTGAACTCCTGTGTAGTTTACGTTTTTTGGTAAGTCTTTGATGAGCACGAAACTGCTAGATTTATCAAAACACATTCATTTATGCAATGACACTTGGCTCAATGCCAAATATTGCATCATAGGCATCATTATTGTGGACTACTTTGCATGAAATAGATTCCCACAATGTGTGAAATATCCTTAATTTTCCTTCCTGAGTTCTTTTCTGTATTTTTTTCTTCGTGTTTAACCACCTCTGTTTCTCATGTGCAGTTCTTGATTATTTTTTTAACTTTCGAAAGAGCTCCAGTCAACGAAAAACAATCTCATTTTATTGTACTCTTACAATTGATACAGTGTTGGCTTTAACAGTTAGTCGAAGGAAACAACAGCCTTGTGATATACATTGCTATATCTTTCACTACACTAGCCTGATCATTGTTAGTGTTTTCTCATCATTGTAGACAAAAGACATCAGTAAAAGAAGGCATATTTAAGACAACGCATAACACTGTGATGTCTTGAATGTGGCTTCTTTTGTTGATGTCCTTTGTTTGCGCTACCATCAATTGTCATGCTACCATACCAACTAGCCCAAATCACCATCCTCACAAATCATAGTATATGCATAGTGAACCACCATTCCCATTTCAGAACACTTGAAATATTGTAGCACAAGATTTATCAAAGCGCTCGCTGCATGTGTATGCGCTTCATTTAGATGTAGAGTGCATCAGATCTTGTACTGGCATCAATGTCTCTTCTTGTCACCTGCAGTATCATCCCTCTCGTTTGGGTCGGCCTAATATGCTCCACGAAGGAGGGCACTTTATGCTAATGAGCTCCAACTTCTTAGCACTACCTTGCTTTGTGCATTGTTTCAAGTCATGGATTTATATAACAGGGTAGCAACAATCACAACTGTGCATATTTTTGATAGTTGACAGTACTCATAACAAACAATCGAAACCCTCAAAAGCTTCTACCTTACGAGTTACACATTTGTGAGGAGGGAATGCAACTAGCACTTCCAATATCGCATTAATAATGGTACTAATGACAACAAATGAAGAAAACAAAGCACGAAGCCATCAAAAGTGTTTACAAGATTCATATTACCTCCTTTAAAAAAGGAACCATGAAATAATGCGGCAACTTGGCATGCTATTGTGCTGCTATCATTTGGGAATCCCATACTGGCACTCTTTGACAGGAATATACACATTTCTGTGGAAACATCCCTACGTCAATCACTTGAATTTCATGCTTCATAAATTGCTCATGATTTTAAAGGAAACGTTATGAGATCATGATAACAGCTGATATTTTTTGCATAGCTGTCTACCGCTGGCATGCACAATAAGGAAATAAATGTTTAAGATTGCGTGGGATTTTAATCGGGGCAATCCACGTGGCAGTCAAGTGTTTTACCACAGGGCCACGCTTGTGCTTGAAGCTACTTTTCAAAAATATCCAAATCAGGTGTCTTATAAGGTAAGGAACCACATCAACACAGGTTATATAGTGCGCTGGAAGAATAAGACAACAAGGTGCCATACATGGCAAGTTACTTAACCAGTAGGTGATTAAAGCTGCCCAACCATTACAAATGGCTCAGCCATAATTTTGTCATCAGCTAGAGCATCAACAAAGTGCATATAATACCTCTTCAGTGTGTATTGTACCTCGCTTCTCCTTAAAATCATTACGTAGAACGCATTTCTTATGTTGCAAAACACAGATTTGTTGCATGCATTTTTCTGTTTCTTGATGACTAATAAAAGTGGACAACTTAGTAATTAAGAATAACTGTTCATTCTACCAGATGCCATAATTTCTAGTATGAATCCAGGTACTCAAGATCAAACCATCTGCCCTAGTCTTGGCCGATTCCCCTGGGTGGCTTGGTTACAATCATCTAAGGAGCATAATTATCAAGATTAACATATGTATTATTTCAAGTACCACATATTTTGCTACACACTTATAACTCCTTGCCACAGTCACATTTTTCTGAACCAAGTGCATCAGAAAATTGGGAAATTTCAACTCGCTTTTCTGACCCAAGGTAGCTGCCATTTTGTTTATCCCCACATGTGTACGAGCACTCATGAAACTTGAAACAACTCCCACAAGTTGCATGCATATACGAAATGTGTTAAAAAAATAATGTTTTTCACTAACACCTTCACTGATTGTGGTACAACATTTTAAGCATTGCTTCCCTCAAACTATTCCCCTCTACTGGCAATACAGTGTTTCGATGGTTTCTTCTATTTTTGGAAAGCTTCCTGGAACGCACTAATGGCCTGCAAATATCTTCTTGTATTGTCCAGGACCTTCTGTATGGTTTGGAAATGGCATCTGTTAATGTAGTTTATGTTTGGAATAAAGAAAATAAAATAAAATTTCTAGACATTAACCTGTTCTAACACCCACTTCGTCAGGAATTTCTCCAACAGTCAATAGAGATATCCTCAAATCACTGCAGGAACTCTCAGCGTGGTCATTATTGTACAAGGTCGTCCAGGCTTGGCATCGTTATCGATCTACATTATGTCATTATCAGAATGCTTGAACCACTCGTAGCACCGAGTACAACTCCTATAATGCTCCCCCGTATGCTTGATGAAGCAACCAAATCTTTATGTGAAAGTCTTCCCAAATTTTAGCTGTACTTCACACACACACACATTGTTCTTCCAGCTCTTTGCCATTTGGGCACTAATTCAAAGAAAAGTTAGTTTATGTGCTCACTTTAGTGGCTGTAGCGTGCAAACCAAAGGTCAGAGTGAAACAGAGCTAATGACAGTTTTGGTTAAAACCTGCCACTATGTGGAATTAGTAGCTACAGCCCGCTCCTTCTGGTAGTTGGCGAGCTATCAGGAAAGTTCAATACTTTTTACAGCGAAAGCTGTTATGTCATCACAACTCGGGTCACGTGCAGTTGTCCGCCATCGCTCGAAATTAGCCTAGCACCAATGACACAGTGGGGCGCGAACCCGGGTCTGCTGGGTGCCAGCCCAGTATTCCACCACTGAGCCATACCGGTGCTTGGGACTTGTTGGCAAACTTGCCTTAGGCAGGCTTAATGTCAAAAAAGCAATCGCGTTAATATGACTTACAAAGCGTTTTAAAACAGCAAAAGACCAACCAGTCGCCGCACAATGCGAATAGTGTAACGAGTGGGTAATCCAATGCTCCAATCAATTACAAAAGTTTGTTCTTGTTCCCTTATTAACAGTGGCACATACCCACTTCAGCCATTATTCCTCATCGTCCTCAGCCACTGCATGAACAATTGGCTCAAAATACCTTGCAAGTGTTTAGCGGATACACGCTTCTCAGAAAAATGATGAAAAATAGCATAGTGAATGTCGGCCTACTACCAAAGAAATTTTATTATTAGTACCCTAGTGGGTATCATGCATCTTTGCTTGCAGTAGTGACCCAATGAACGTTTTGAAAGGCTCTGAAAGGCCGCTCTTCTAGCTTTTGCTGTGACTGTGCTCCGTCTTCTGCACAGGCCTGGCATTTTTTTTAACACAATTCATACGTCCTGTTGTATCCCTCCATATTAGCATTAGATACCAGCAAATCATCACCATTTATCATTTTTGAGTTGTTATTTTATGTGCACTCTAGGTCAAAGGCTTCTGCCAATAATAAGCAACTAATCCTATTCTGTGGGATCTGGTTTCACTTTTTGAGTGAACTTTCAAATTTTGTGACTTTATCAACCGGCTGCCATCCTTGCCTATGGCATTCATCCCTTGGTACCTATACTATAGCTCTAACTGACCTGTGGTTATCTGTCCTGCACAATGTTGAACACAAAGACCTTCTCAAGTGCAGTTAGATTAGCAGAGTTATTTCAAGATTTGGAAAACTTCGAGTGGAATATAATTGACCTTAGAGATAATAGAACTGGAAAGGCACATACAGCACTAATGGGCACACTGCTACAGAGGGCTTTCCAATAAAACAGTGCGGCATGGGGTTTCTAGTTCACAAAAACGTTGCCGGAAACATTCAAGAATCGCATATTGTCTGTGAAGGGCCAGCAACCCTAGTCATCCAGCTAAATAAGATATAAACTTAAAGTGGTGCAGACGTTTGCTCCTCTGTTTGGCCTTTACTATGAAGAAGCAGTAATAGGCAAGTATATTGAATATGCAATGCAAGAGAACTATACTCAGTACACCATAGTCATGAAAGACTTCAGTGTGAAGATAGGAAACAGAAAGGTGAGGTGATGAGCTACAATATTAACATTAGGGTTGATACTAGGACTTCATCTTGGATCAAGTAGTGCCATATAGTGGCCAAAAATATCAAATCGAATACTAAAGGTTTGCCCCGCCGCGGTGGTCTAGTGGCTAAGGTACTCGGCTGCTGACCCGCAGGTCGCGGGTTCAATTCCCGGCTGCGGCGGCTGCATTTCCGATGGAGGCGGAAATGTTGGAGGCCCGTGTACTCATATTTGGGTGCACGTTAAAGAACCCCAGGTGGTCGAAATTTCCGGAGCCCTCCACTAAGGCGTCTCTCGTAATCAAATGGTGGTTTTGGGACGTTAAACCCCACAAATCAATCAATGAATACTGAAGGTTTTATTGACAATTAAAAGCAAATCAAATTTGCTCATGCCCTCGAGCACACAGCACGGTAAGAAACTGCAGTCGAACACATTGTCATGAAGAAACAAAAGTCATGCCTCATTACAAGTCTTCAGGCTCTCGTCCTGATCTCATGGTGTTTCCAGCAGCCAAAAACCTGCGATCGCTAGCCACCTCAGCAGATACGAACGCATTCGAAAGCAATTTTTGTAATACCTGTATAAAGTGCAGTTCAAAACTCTTTCCAGTATTTCAAACCTTTCTTTTGTTCACAAGCTCAGTGAAGTAATTTTCAGTTTCTTGACTAGAAGATCTGACTTTTTTTTTTGCTTGCAATACAACAGTCTTCCAGTATGTTTCCTGCCTTTTTTTGCTGGAGCCACGACATGCAGGAATGGCATAATCTCATTGAAGGGAAACATGTGCTGGCTTTCAAACCAGGGTATCAGTGAAAGTTTTAAAGCCTACTGTAATGACTTTCGCATTAGTTTTAGGGACACCACCCCAACAGAGTTGCGCAATTAGCCTGTGTTTAGACATTTTAGATATTTTCCTGTATTTGAAAGTTGAATCGAAGCACTCAATTTTAATTCTAAACATGAATATTCACACACCCTGAAATAATATACATGCTAGAAGAATGAAATGAACTCTGCATAATGAACACCTTTTTCTGAAATTATATAAATAGGAAGAGAATATGGAAAGCCCTCACAGAGAAACGGAGTCGTAGATTTTATATAATCCTGGGACCCAGGCAATGCACATGAGAGAAGTTAGGGGCAAGGTAGAATGCAATTATCATAGGCTGGTGAGGGTAGCCCTCAATGTGAGAAGACCAAGAGCCAGTTTATTTATTTATTCAAAATACTTTACACGCCGATAGGAGGACATCAGTAACTGAAAGAGAGATAAAAAATACAAGGAAAGAACAGTAAAACAAAGACAACAAATGGCAAGGGGCAACAATGTTACACAATACTAGCATGTAATGAAATCAGGTTATCACTGAAAGTCTACTAAAAGTTTTACAATTACAGTTAGATGCAATGCAATTCAAAAGACTGTGATTTGAATATGCAATCGCCTAGGTTGTAATGACGGCTTAAATGCCTGCGTGTAACCATGAGTGCACATGAAACTAAGTGTGCTGTGAATGTGCCAAGACGTGTACACAGGAGGATAAAGCAGCACTGAAATTCAGCACAATACTCTACCAGTGAAAGAGACATATAAGAGCAGTGATGTGGCTGGGCCATGTCATGCATAGTTCACTAAAGATAACTAGAGGGGACTCTGGCACTGTGATCATTCAGCGACCCTGGGAATGATGGGTAGTACACAGATTTGCCTACTCTTCGTACTTGCGGGTGGCGAACCCCACTTGGGCTTCATTTATTGCTGGTTTCGGTTTTGTTTCAAAGAAAAGAACAAACTTTTTTGAACTTCATGACCTGATTTGAAATGGTAAGCCTAGAAGAATAAGGTGGTGAAGTGCCATCACTGAATATTTGCTGATTTTTGTTTTGTGAGAAGACAGCTCCAAGCCACATGAATCCAGAAGTATGAAGATTAGACGAATCCGTGTACTACGCATCATTCCTTTCTCGCTGATCCGCCATGCATGGTAGTTCCCATAGACACTATCGCCAGAGTTCCCTCTAGTGTATATTTAGGAAACTCTATGGTGTCATGTTAATGTCATGTTTTATTGTAGGTGAATCTGCCTGCCCTATTTGTAATGGCTTCCAACATATGAACTAGATAATCTCGTTATGGTGACCATGTAGATTAAGCATACTCTAAATGTGGGTAAAGATAAGATATAATAATGCATATACATTAGAAGATGCATTGCACAAGTTTCTGTTGAGGTAACCTGCAGATTGAGAAGCTTTTGCTGAGATAGCTGCTACACGCCATAGTATAGGATAAGTCTGATGAAAGGTAAACACAAAGATATTTATTTATATAAAGGAGCAGCTGAAATAATGGTATTGTTAATCGTACAATGAGTGAGTTCTGCCGAGTTACACTCTACCTGAACATCAGGTTAAGGTCATTTGAGAAATGAAATTATCATCAAAAAAGAGAAACAAAAACTAGCCCATAAATTACTACTGCAATAGATGATAGACTTGTCATGTAAATAAATCAAGGATGAAAGGTCGGCGGGTAAGTCCTTAAAAGGACCCTGCAACACTTTTTTTAGCATTGTCTGAAAACACTGCTGATCGGTAGTCGCAGCTCCCAAAAGCACATAGGCCAAACATTAGAGCGCAGCATGCAGTCTAAAATTCACAATTAATTCTCAAAGCCAGCCAGTAATTGCTACCTCGTCTCTCTACAGGTGATGCCTTATACCTGAATTACTGTGTCATACCTGAGTCCACAGCCATTGACTGATTTGAGCATTATAGGCTATGCAAATACTGCGGCCACTGCAACTGCTGCCATGTGCCAGCGCTTGTGCTCACCCTGAAAGTAGCCATGCGTACTGAGAAAAAAGAAAAGTGCTCAAGGTCATTACGTGCGCTGACAAAAGGGTGCATCTTTTTGCCCCTTGTGTCTCTACCCAAGTTGCCTTCAGTGCACTCGCTTGTACGAAAAGATAAACCGCTTGAAGTATTCAGCAAATTCCTCGAACTCCGCTTATAATCGGCATATTTTAAGAAATATTTTGGCATGTGATTTGTGAGGCATCATGACCAACAGTGACACCCATTTCAAAAGTGTTGCAGGGCCCCTTCAATGTATATTAGAAAGAGTAACTGACTTAGCACACTGCCTTGGGAAACACTGCAGGTGATGTCGAAAACATCAGACGAGATGTAGCTGACCACCAAGAATGAAAGCTTTTGTAGCCAAGATGGTGGTAATGAAGGAATACAAAGGACAGACAATATAGAAATCAAATGGTAATTAGTTTGAGTCTCGAACGCACAGCGAAATCAAAGAGGGGGCAATTGTTTCGATTGTTTGTGTCTAGAATAAAGTGAATATTAGTCATGAACCTAAATAACTCAGTGTCACCTGAATAACCTTATCTGAAGCCATGCCGACTAAGATAAAGGTTATTTGTTATAACCACTAAGAAACTGGCCTACTTAGGTAAAATTAGGGCAAGAACTATTTGCCGAGATCGACTAGCGTGAATCCAGGATAGCCCTTAAAAAATAGTAAGATGTACTAGAAAACGGAAATTATAACGACATAGAGAGAACGAACGAAATGGAATGGTTTCTGTAGCAGCAATGGTGCACAGAGGTAAGAAGCGAACTAAATCCTTCCCAACTAGAAAGAGCTTAATAGAGGCAACACACGAAGTTGACAAAATGAATGCATAAAATAAAATTTGTTGAGCTAACAACGTTAGTCAATAAGAAAAAGAGAGTTACATAACCACAATGCAAAAATGGCAGAAGCAGCAGCAAAAAAGAAAAAAAAAACATGGCAGCATCAAAGCAGCTAGAAGAAAAATGTTAAGTCAGAACCAAAATACACGCATAAAATATACGCTGGGCAGTGACAGTGGAAGTGGCTGAAGACATACTCCACTGAGCTGCAGACGACCTGACTACAGTAACCTGATTCAGCCGTTATTTCGCAGGACGTCTGTATCAATGCTAGAGCCTTTTCGCCGTTAGTCGTGGCCGAGCGAGAAAACACAAGTTGTCAATGGCAGTAGGCGCCATAGACATTACGAAACACGGAGGTCTGTAAAACGAGCAACCACGCACTGCGAACGCACCGTTTCAAGGCGCCCATGTTGTTTTCGTGTTAATTTATCTTGACTCGGATTTTGTCTCCAAAACTTGTGCAAGTGTAAAAAACAATTTTTTTATGTTACGTATACATTTTTGAAATGCTACACAAAATTATGAACAGTAGTAAGTAATAAAATGAAACGTTTTATAATTTCAAAGATTATTGTGAACGTTAGCAGGTAAAAGTTTGAAAGTCTGAAAACAAAAGCATTGACATCATCATCGACATCAACAGCAAAGTGCAGAAAATGATGGCAGTATGTAAATACGGCATCTGCGTACACTCGCGGAAGACTCGTGTGGCGTTTGTACATACAAATTTGCAGTCATTTTGTGATTTATGGTGCAGAAATACGCTTCTGATAACTAGGTAATGTTTAGCATGAGTGTGAAAATAAACAAGTGTTTGTACAAACTGATTTTGGAGCATGGAGCATCTTGTACAAGTTGTACAGTGTACTAAAAGGAACGGCCATTAGGGATTCCTTCAGGGCGCACTCCGAGAACGAGAGTATTTCGTCATGAGGTACGTGTGGCGGCCGTTGCTAGGTGCACGTCGCGGCGGCGTCCATGCGAGAGTGTGACCAATAGCGCGCCGCTGCGGTTGCCATGCGTTGAGCCTACTGCAGATTACAAATGCGCCTCCGGGACTTCACGTGGCGCCTGGGATGGGGTGTGCTTCCCACTTTCGACCGCCTCGAAAGGTGGAGAATAGTCCAGTCTGCAACATGTCCGAACTGCTCCCTTCGGGAAACAAATCAGCATTTTCTGAGGCATTGTGTCATTGCTCGCGTTTTTTGGAGAGCCGTACATGCCGGATTTCACTGCCTCAGAGTGAATCGCTTCGTTTCTTCTGGGCGTTGTTCGCGAGGCCGCTTCGCTTGTCTTCTCATTGTTGCCGGCTGTTTCTGCCTCTGGCGCAACCGCTGCGAGGCGGTTGCAGCGGGCCGCCGCCGCCGCGCGCTCTACCCGATCCTAGAACGATTGTACTCGGAGCTGCTGTCGGTTTTGTCGGAGGAGCTCTTCTTCCTCGGTGAAGAGGACTTTCTTAGGCACTGGTCTTGCCCTTTTGTGTCGGTCTATGACGGACGAGTGAAACTTGTCTTTCGGCCTGCCTGGTAATGGTAGGCTGATCTGTCGATGCGCCGGCAGAAATGGCATGCCAGCATGTAAATATGCAAAATGTACATAGTCATGTTTTATTTGTGTCTCTTGCTTACCTTGAAATATTTTTTGTGTTTGTGATTGTGTGAATCATCGAATGTACATGTTCTTTCAACGTCATCTCATATCCATGTTCATGCAAATGACGTCTGTTTTGTCGTCATCGTTAGGGTATGTCTGAGAAGGAAACGTTATGTTGAGTGTTATTGGCATTCGTGACAAAAAATGTTTTCTAAACAGAAGAGGGACGGCTTTCAGCTCTCCCATAGTAGAGTACCAAGTACTCTAAATCGTTAACCACTTTTTCTAAACACACAACGCGTAAAGGTGTACGTTTCAGCTTATCATTTCTTCGGCCTCCTCAAGTATTGTACCCGCGGGACGGCTTTATGATCTCGCTAAGAATAAATGGAAGCTCCGCCTGTCAGTGACCACCGTCCCTCCTAGGCAGAATTCACATAACTCTCCTATTGAATGGGGGAGGGAGGGGGTTAGAAAAAGTGGGTAACGATTTAGAGCACTTGGTACTCTATACTATGGGAGAGCTTAAAGCCGCCCCCAAGAATAGCAGATGGTTATTTTCGCGACGTCAGGAATGTTTCGGTGATCTTATGCATAAAATCACCGAAATCGCTTTACTATGCCGGTTTATGTTCGTTTCGCTAGTTTGTGGTTGAAAAATTTTATTTTTTTGCCAACCTAATGAAAAATTCCGACTTCGCTGTTCTGCGAAACGTAATTATTTCAACAAGGAAGGGCAAACTTTTAATTTGTAACATGCGTAGTATTTGCATTACCAGTGAAAATGTGCTTGTGATCAGAACAGGGATATCCAATCATTTCTCTGTTGGACAAATGAATGACAGGCATACCGCAGTACGGGGGGGTAGAGCATGTATTTATTCTTAGGCTGTAACTGACTGCAGTACTCCTTATTGTTAACCACTTTTTCTAAACACGCGTTCCTCTTAGAGGAGCGTATCAGTGCGATTCTAATTTTGGGCAGTTCGGAAGCGTCCATATGGCGTAATTTTTGTCGACACAGCCTAATGAAATCTGGGGCCCACGGGACGGCTTCTTGCTCTTCCATAGTAAGATACCAAGTACTCTAAATCATTGAACACTTTTCCGGAACACACACACACACACACACACACACACACACACACACACACACATATATATATATATATATATATATATATATATATATATATATATATATATATATATATATATATATATATATATATATATATATATATATATATATATATATATATATATATATATATATATATATACGCGTTATTCGAAGGTCGTAGGTTCGATTCCTGCTCACAGCTGGTAACTTTTTCATCCACTTTTCTTTCTTCTTTCTTCTTATTTACATTTTATTGGTTCTAATAACTTCCCCTGTACATTTCTTGGCATTACTGTCTGTTAGATCTCATATATATATATATATATATATATATATATATATATATATATATATATATATATATATATATATATATATATATATATATATATATATATATATATATATATATATATATATATATATATATATATATATATATATATATATATATATATACGTAGCGTGAGCTACGAGAGGACGGAAGGACGTACAAAGAGATGATAGACCGGGCGGACTAGCCACTGATCTCACGCGAGTCAAGCACCAGTTCACTAGTGACATGTCACTCCAGGAGCTTCCAGGCCTTCTCCGGCGCGCCACAACTGTTCGCCGTGTTACGTCATTACTACTCAAGGCATGCGCAGTACGGTTCTTGATAATCCACGTGAAACTGCTCAACCTCGGTCATTGTAGCTTACGCCACAAATAAAAGAGAAAAAAAATCACAACTGAAG
Organism: Rhipicephalus microplus; assembly: GCF_043290135.1. Classification (NCBI taxonomy): domain Eukaryota; kingdom Metazoa; phylum Arthropoda; class Arachnida; order Ixodida; family Ixodidae; genus Rhipicephalus; species Rhipicephalus microplus. The sequence continues at coordinate 79,353,707 of NC_134704.1, forward strand.
TGCTATAGTGTTCATATATAAGTTCTGAAGATCTTCTTTCGCATAATCCTAACTTCACAAGTTGCTAAAAAACGGTATTGGTCTCTTCATCGTTTTATTCACTTTGGTGCAGCATGCTAAATGTAAAATAGATGCTTCGGTAAAACAGCACTTACTTCGCAACGACACAAAGAAAGTAGCTGGAAAATGGCGCCTGTCTTTGTCGTTTTCCACTTTGTCCCCGTCTTGCGTGCTAGATGCTGAAAAAGAATAAGAACGTGCCCAAAGTTACATTATTAGTAGAAAAAGCAAAACAAATAAAGCAAATGCTGACATCTGCTTGTGATTTCGCCTGGTTAAAACCTCTCGCATTTATATTCTACGTTAACGCTTCGTATTCGGCACTACTTCAGGGGCAGACATCTAATGCGTTCGCGCTCCACGCCCCCCACCGTTTTCCTCCTCGCCACCGCCGTTGCCATGGTGATCATTGCGGAATCATTCCGTTCCTGCGAGCGCAATCGAAAGTACAAAACCAACGCACAAGAGCGCATCCAAAGACAACGAGAAAGAAAGAAAGAGACACACACGCATCAAGCCGGTCTGTCATCGATATAGGCGAGGCCCTCAGTGCGCGCATCGTCCTCCCCCCCCCCTTTTTTTTCTTGCTATCCGTTCAATTATTTCGCGTAGAACGCGCCTGTGTCGCCGTAACCATCACGTATATCCACAAAAGTGCACCACGAGCGTAATCATCGGGACAGCATGTAGGTCTGATGGTCCGCGCAGCCGATTCGAGACGGTCCTCATCCAATATCGCGTAGCAGAGACCTATACATACGATACGTATTCGTTTTGGGAGCAAAAGGACCAGAAGAGTAACTGGGTACGAAAGAGGGACCAAGAAAAGAGAACCTTTTGTCGTCGTCTCGTAACCGAGAAGCTTCGGTCATTCCGCACAACGTCGATTACGCCCCCTTCTCCCCCTCTTGCCTTCAATTCAGCGGATGATGCTCTCCGAAACGCACGTCAAGCCGCAAATTTTCTGCACGCTATTACATACGCACGCACGCGCCTCGTCCCGCACGCGCTGCATACACAACGTGAGCGATTGTGCGTAGCGTTTTTCTTTCGTATATTCTTATTTTGACACGCTGTGTGTTCCACCAGGGGCACGACGGAGAAGCAGGAGAAGAAGCGTGCCGCCGTCGACGACAAACGGGGAGCGCGTCCTCTTCTTGTCGCGCTTCGCTATGATCCTGCATCCTCTCCTCTTACTCCTTTTCCCCTTTGTTGCTGGTGTGTACGGTGGCGTCGCCTTCTCCTCCGGGGTGTTCACTGGCAGACACGAAACACAGTACGGACGCGAATGACGCTGCGCACGCACGCACAAACAACGCGCACACGCGGCTTCACCGAAAGAGCGCCCAGCGCGAAAATTTGCCGAAACGCTTCCGCGAGGTGCCCGAGCGCGCGGCAGCTCTCGGTCCGAGCGAAAACCGTCAAGGCGCACGACAACGTCCAAAATTGCAGCGAAGAGGGGAAGAAGACGAAGAGTCCATTGGCCTCCCCTCACCCTGGAGAAAGCGGGTTGACCCAGACTTGCTGCCGCGGCGGAGCGAGGGATGCCATCGAGTGTATATACACACAGCGTACACAAGTACACCTCCCCTCGAAAATAAGAGAACCACCGTAGACGGGGAGGAGGACACGGTCCTCTTAAAAGGGCCACCGGGACCCTCGGACCGTCGAGAAACCGTTAGACGTCCGCCGCGACCAGAGTGCCAGACTCGGACCCTCGACCTTTGCTCTTGCGAGCGTCCGCGACGCACGGGCCGACGACCGAGTCCACGAGGAAGAAGAGCCGCCCGGCGCAAGTGGGTTAGTGGGGCGCACCGGCCCGCCGACGACGACGCCAACGAACGGCGTCGGCAGACGCGCTGTGCACTGTCGTCCGGCAAGCAGCACCGGTGCTCGGCTCCAGTAGCGACCACCATGCGGAACGCCGTCGCCACGTTCGCGCTACTCCTCGTCCTCGGTGAGTGTCCGGGATGCAACGTCGACGGTTTGTAGAGAGCCGCGGGGCCTATCGCCGACGTTATCCAGGCTCGGTGCCTTGTACACAAATGAATTCGTCTTCCGTGCGCGTTTGCGTTTGTTCGCCTGCGTTGTGGGACGCACTATATGCACGCCCTCATGGATATCTCGTAATTTTCAGTTTCCCTTTTCGTATGTGGCTGCAACGCATGCGAAGACATCGTACGATGGACCGACGAAAACGAGCTGCGACTTCCAGTTTGAAATTTAACTATGAAGACCCCGGATATACGACAAAGACAGTATATATAATAAGATTCCCTTCCAAAACATAAAGTCAGCGAGAGCAAGCACCGAACAACCGACAACCCTCGTCTTAGTCAATCTGTTTGAAGTGTTCACATGCGTTGCAGCCGCATTTGGCAAATCAAATGCCAGTTAGCCCGTGCCCAAATTTTGCGTCAGTACATTTCAGGTCACCGCCTTGTCCTCCGTGTGTTAGATTTTAGAGTGCTATGGCACCAAGCGCGGTTGATTGAGACCGTCCTTTTGTCTTCAACCGGGAAGTTAGAAAGGCGATATTGCTGACAGCACATTGACGAGACATTGAGAGAAAGAAACAAGACCTGACAGCCTAGCAGCCATGGATATAGTGACCACGAGTACCCGAGTTTCAGTCCCGGACACGGTGGTCTCATTTTGACGCCGGTACAACACAAAAATCATTCCTGTGTTTCAATTTAGGCGCAGCTGGAATAGCATCAGGTTGTTAAAATAAACTAGGGAAGACGATAGTTATAGCGCGAGAACAAAACGACGACACAGAAACAAGAAGGACACGAAGGACGATAGTTATAGCGCGAGATCAAAACGACGACACAGAGACAAGAAGGACACGAAGAACACGAAGTTTTGTTCTCGCGCTATAACTAATGTCATGCCATACCAACTAGCCCAAGCTGCCACACTTCTAAACTAGTGAACCCCCGCTGCGACTAGTATCGCAATCATATCTTAATTTTGGAAGAAAAAGGCACGTAATAACTTATTATCATCTTCTTACTTTCCGATTCCACGCTTCATGCATTGGACATGACGTGGAAGCGCTAAAAAGAACTGGGACGTTGGAACAACACGGAACAAGGCGCTACTAGCAGTTGAAAGTCGTATTTACATTGCTAGTAGCGCCTTGTTCTGTGTTCTTCAAAAGAACCCCTTCTTTTTCACGTCACGATCATATACCAACGCGCCCAGGTGGCAGTCATTTCAAATGTGCTAGACGCCGAGTATAGTGTAGGACAGAGTGAAGATGTGAGTTGGAAGAAGACCGTCCTTTCGTCTTCGAGCGTGAGCTTGTAACGACGATCTTTAGATCAGTCGCTGTGAGGCGTTCCTGGCTGTCGCTGACGGAGCAAGCCTTTCAAGTCAAGCCATACCGAGGCGTTTCCTAACGGCTTCTTCGCGAAGACGTTTCCTTTTGTCTTATTCGCATTGTAGTTTGCCAGTGGCCCCTACGTGGAGCAGGGTCGCGAGCTTTAGTGGTTCTCGGGAGGCTTTTGATGCGCGAGGCAAGGACGGGCGAGATAGCATCGACAAAAGAAACCGGCACGCTTCAAGGGCGGGGTCGAGCTGTCAGCGCCATTTTTCGGAGCGTGCGGCGCAGCGACCTTTCTTTGGTCTTTTTTTTTTTATCACAACAAACGTACGAGTCTGCATTTGTCAGCAGTTCACGCTGCCGGAATATCTGCCGTGGTGGATCAGTGGCAACGCTGCTCGGCTGCTCTTCCGAAGGTCGCCGGTTCGATACCGGCCGCGACGGTTGCATTTTGGCGGAGACGAAATGGTAGAGGCCCGCTGTGGTGTCGATGCGCATTATTACACCAGATGGTCGGAGTTTCTGGAGCCCTTCACAATTGCGTCCCTCACAATCGCATCATGCCGCACGCCGGCATATGAATGTTTTCCCGCTATATTTACAACACAAGCAGGGGAAAGAGGGAAAGAGGTTAAGGTGAACCAAGTCGCTGATTGACACACGCGCTTAATAATTTTATAATAATGCAATCTTTTGTCACCAGCAAACTAAAAGAAATGAAAAAAAAAGAAGTTACCTTCAGTCGTCGCAGGCAGCGCATCAAAGTGCGAAAACTATACGCAACAGCGTCACAGTGTTCTGTCAAGATTATCCGCGAGACACGAGTAACCGAGTTCATTCTAGAGCTTCCGCGAGCACCAGCGATAATTCTGGCAGGTTTCTGCACATATGTATAAAATATGAAGCATCCTGCCTCCTGCCTATCAGATTACCGATGACCAATGACCACCACGCTCGCAGTTGTCATTTAACAGTGGGTGTTGCTTGCACCTTGAGCTTTCCTTTTAGTGGGCATTGTGCGCCCAACAGGGAGTTTCATTTAGAATCAGTTGCATTTCATCATTCACCGTCACTACTGCGTGATTACATTGATGTCACGGAGTCTGTCGGTGCAGTGGGCCGGCCGTAAATTTGTATATATATATATATATATATATATATATATATATATATATATATATATATATATATATATATATATGTATATATATATATATATATATATATATATATATATATATATATATATATATATATATATATATATGCAATGCGGCCAGCCAATGCGAGTAACCGTTATATATGACTCTTCTTTTGTGTGCGTGCGCGTGTGCTGATGTAGAACACGAAAAGTTATGTTAACAACAGATCTGCAATATCCATAGTTTACACATCCACTATTCTTTTGCTTGATAATGTTCACATGTACTTGGCCTGAAGCTCCAAGATGTTTCGCGAACGTAAGCTGAGATCAAATGGGCTTTCCGTCTTGAAAACGCCAAGTACACGCCCATTGCCGCGAAGAGGACACATAGAAGTAAGACACAACTGGAATCGTCGGAACAACGCAGCATCTGTAGCTCTGTCAAGCACTCACTCGTCGTAATCCAAAGCATGCATTCATATCTGATAAACCGATTGCCGCATGTGCTGCGTTAATGTCAGAAACTTCCCTTATACTGTGGTTATCGCAGCGAGAGATACACGCTGATTAGAGCACTGATAGAGAGCTGTCTCCGTATTTATAGTGTTATCGCACGATAACGGTACGTATTTTAGTCTCGAAGGTCACGCAAGTGTAACGAATAGCTGTGTAGGCTAAAAGGTTTAGGGTTACGTTTATCCCTCATATTTTGCGCACGAGGGATATCCGTGGTTATTGCAGCGAGAGATACAGACTGGTTAGAGTTACAACCATGCGCACTGATAAGGTTATCGCATGGATAACGGCGCGCATTTTAGTCTCGAAGGTCACGCTAGTGTTGCGAAAGCACTGTATAGGTGTGAATGCTTAGGGCTGTGTTTGCACTCGAGGATGATCTTGCACACGAGGAAGATACGAACTCGCGTGACGGTCGAGACGCTTACGGTTAAACTCTAATACCTGCCTCCCTAATCTGTGTCTGACCTAGTTCTCTGTCGCTGTGCTAAGAGGAAACGCCTGGGATCTTAAGCGGAGGCACCGCCGAACGAAACCATCGCACCTTCGTGCACGTGTGCCTGTGTTAACAAGATTAGAGAGCTAGCCTGTACTTAATCTCGTGGGCAGCAGAGGGTTCAGCCAGAGCAGGTACCCTCGGGTCTGTTTTGTATCTCTTGTTCATTCCTTTTCGCTCCCACTCGTATACAGCTAATATATATTTCAGCGTGCCTCGCATTGCCTTTTGGAAGGCGCACAGAAGCGTGGATTCGGGTTTACGTGTTGACCGCAAGCATTTATCACATTTTCTCCCACTTTTTACTGTGGCTATAAGTATTCGAATAACGAACTAACAACAGTTCTCATTGGGAAAAAAAAACGAGATATAGGAGTTTAAAGCATACTAACTATAAAAAGTGCATGGCTCATGTGGGTCCTGTATGTTACCTTGGTTTTTCGTACGAGCTTCGCACGTCGATCAATCCTACACAATGTGCTCGCGTGACCTTCTACAGCTAGCTATAATTAGCAATTAACATACTTATTTAAACCTTGGTGTTACTATGCCGAACGGTCCGATATACATATTGATCCTGGGAGCCTCTGTGATTCTCTGGTCGGCGCCAGTTTACCGATGTCCGTTTGGAACTGTGGTCCTCCGCGGACTTCAAGGTTCAGAGCAATTTCTAATAATAGAAAACTAAAGCCGCATCAACAAACTTTTTTCCTCTTTTTTGTGAATTAATGTATATATAAAACTCTGCATGACAGCCTGAACGATTCACACAAAATTTTGTGAGCAATTTCCTACCTTAACCTCTTCGACCACATTGCAGGGTAATAAACTCGAGGTGCGTCTGGATAACCTCCCTGCCTTTCCTTGCATCTCTTTCTCTACCCGGGCATTGTAGCAAACTCGTAGAAGTGAAGTTCACGTCTATGTGTGAAGCAGCGAACAGAGACAGGGCCACCGCTGCTTATTCATTGATAAACTCCCGCCTCCGCAAATGAAATCTCACCTGCGCGCACACCTGCGCTTAACGACGAACAAAACCTACAGACTTCAATGCGGCATGAAATGTTAACACCTGCTACACCGATGAACGCTACGCTTCCATAACGCTATTCGCTTAACGCACGCAAAGCCCGTAGACGACCTCGCACATTAGGGCTTCTCGAAGGATTACGGCAACTGCGTCGTCCCGACCGTTCAGCCTTACGCGCGGCTTAAGTTTCCTCCGGGACGTGCTCCTCGCCGCCAGCGTCGCACGACATCGCCTAGACCTACGCGGAGGAGTTCGTTGGCCCGTGAATGGGACGGCGGGTGGGAGGACCTTGCCGCAGGCCGCCAGCTGAGATCCGCCTCGACTAACCACAACGACTGCACAGCGGCTGAAACAGAGAAGATGCGTGACTTGCTTGGCGTGCATTTCACACTCGGGAGAGCACCGCCACTTCGGTCTAGAGGGCGCGGCGCACGCGTGTATGGATATAAAAAAAAAAAGGAGGGCTCCCTACAAAGCGGCGCGCCGCAAAGGCGGCAACGCCTGAGAGCCGCTATAGCAGCGACGTCACTACCGTTAGGAGCGCCACCACTGCGCGGTTCGACGCGCTCAGGCGCGCACGGGCGTTCTGCAGCGTCGCAGACGACGGCGCTTAAGCCCGCGGTCGCCCTCAATGGCCTGCGCCGGCACGTGTGGCACAGCCGTAATGAACGGCATCAGAGGGCATACAATGAAATGCGGAACAAAGGGACAGCCGCATGCGGCGTATTTGCGACGTATCGCGTGCGTCTGCCAGCGCACGCGCGCGTATTCGTTCCGCGCCGCGCAATACGACGTGGTTGCGATGAACCGAGATTTGTACCGTTTCGCGCAGTGTTTGTTTCCCCACGTATAGCTACGCGGAGAACGCGTATAAAGGTATTCCATCGCACCGACATGGCATCTCAAAAATTGTGGTGGTGCGACGTTACTGAAAAATGGGCAGACGTCGTAAAAACGCCAAATGTGGCTGCATGTAAGATGCTCAGAGATTGAAACGTGACGAGGTAGGGGGCTAAGCGATGCTCGTACTTTTTGTTTGCACCGTCTTCAGCTCTGGTCACATCGAAGTAGTTTCGACTAGAACGATTACACCAGAGCCGTCATTACCCTTAGCGAGGAGATTCGTAGCGACGCGACGGGTTCACCTCGAGCAATCGCTCAAATCAATCGTAAAACTAAAAGTTTTGATGTCGCGTTTCAATCCGTGAGCGCTGTAGATTTTTCTGAAAAACAGATGCTGCGCAAGGCCCCAAATGTAATACTGGAAACCTGTTTCTGGAACTTCATAGAAGCAAGAAAAATAGTACGTAATGCTGCGTAACGCAGTTTCTGCATGTACACGTATAAAACAAAAGACAATGATTACAAATACGTTGGATTCTCAGACGAAGATGGACTTGGTGGAATAGTTACGCTGAAATAAAGAGTCAGAGAATAGACGCAATACACGGATGGTTTTCCGCGACACTATCAGGTACCTTTCAAAGGCGTCGCCGAACGGGCTCATCTCCTAACCTAATCTCGCCAAACCGGACTGCATGGCTGCGTGTCGTTGCCATTTCACGCCATACAAAACGCGGCCACGAGATCACGCGTGCTTCTAAGCCGCGGCAGACTATCTGGTCTGGTTGGGAATATCTGTGACAGCGGATGTGCGCGCGTGGCCGTCCTTGCGTAGTTAGTGGCACCAGTAATGCGAACGCCCGCACTGAATGCGGGTGTCAGGCCGCAGGAAACTGCGTACGTGCAATTACTGATGTTTTATTACTTTTTACTATATACAACCAGGTCTCGCGCTCATTGTATATAGAACCAGAAGAAAGCAGTGCTTCGTATAGTCTGACAGATAACTCCTCCCGGCATTACGAGATTGTTCACGCCGGTTATCGGCAAACGTGACTAACGTCGCTAACGCGTTGAGCGACATACATATGCAGTGGCGTTCGATGAAGACCACTATCCGGGGCCCATCTCGAACTTAGCCATGCAGCATAGCACTGCCATAGCATGTTCCGTTTGAGTTGTCATACAGCTTTACCCACTACTGTAAATTGTTCGCCCCAGTGTGGCAGTCATGCATCCACGCTATGCAAGACGTTTTGTTTATAACACGGACTCGACTGATAACGAGTGCCGGCGACAAGATAACGAGAGTTGATAACAAGCTGGGTTTGTCCGCAAATCATCCATCGCACGCATTAGATTTGAATTATATCGAGGGAACCACTGGTTTAAATGCTCCCCATGTCACGATGTATGCATGTACACATGTACTGCCGTTGCTGAGCTACAAGACCACCCACGACTTTCAATGTCCCGTTATTTCCTCAACTAACCGCCGCTATATCTCTTGAGAATGATCCAAAATCAGAAAGCACAACCTAGTTTGTCAGAATTAGCGCACAGTGAAGACACGCGCAATCTTTGTGCATGCAAGTGAGGCCTCGTGGTCCCGTGTCGCGAGGGGTCGCAAGCGCGAATTCACATGCAGATGAAGACCACGCATATTGAATTTTGCGTACAAGCTGAACGGAACACTCTGCACGGCTTCGTCTGACACTGTAGTGCGGTGAACACGTATACTAACCCACACGACCATATTGCTGAATACATTAGCATTATTGACACGAAGCGTTCGCTGGAACGCTTTTGTTACCGATCGTCAGAATGGGCCGATTTTCAGAAAGCTGTTAGATTGTAAGCGTACCTTGTCATTTGCGTATCACTCTCGGTCATGAATTTGTCCAGCTTCAGTAGCAACATGTTAAACAAGTGATCACAGCATCGTCACGATTCACAGGGCACTCATCAAATAGGGAACGCTATCCTACTATATATCCATTTTACTTTCAGTTTTGACAGCTTGATTTAAACTGACGTAACTTTGACGCATTGTTGAACGCTCCATCATACTGAAGTAGAAGATGGATGTTACGAAGATGGAAGCTTCTTACTCTTGAAGCGTTGTAGTGCTTTCCAAGATGCATCGTCGTTTTCATTTCACCAAGCCGCGTTTCTGTGTTATAGTGGGCTGCAGCTGCGTTGGGGGGAAGGGGAGGGGGTGATCCTTAAATAAGGCAAATTAAAAAGTGAACTCCGCAATGTCTGCAGCGCAGTGCGACACCTCAGCAGTGGGAAGGGATGAGGAAGAGATAGAGAAGTAAATATTGAGAGAGATGTAAAGACTGGGAGAAGGTTAGAGGACGGGGCCCCTATCGGCGAGCGGTCGTCGAAGAGAGGACATCGTGCACGGGACAACCATCAGCCACGATATCCACCGAGCGTCTCCTGCGCCTGCGTTGTTCATGCTATAAAGTTTACTAATATACACTAGAGAGAATTCTGGTGCTAGTGTCTACGGGAGCTGCAACGCACGGTGCTTCAGCGAGCATGGGAATGATGGGTAGTGCACACATTTGTCTAATTTTGGTACTTCTGGCCTGCTTCTGGCTTCGTGTGTGTTCGTGTGGCTTAAAGCTGTTTTTTGAAGAAAAAAAAATTAGCGAATGTTGAGCAATCGTGCTTCACAACCTTATTCATTTAGGCTTACTATTTCGAATCGGGTCACAAAGTTCAAAAGGCTTGGTTCCTTTTTTCAAGACAAAACCGTAACCAGCAATAAACGAAGCCGCAAGTACGATTCGCCGCCCGCAAGTACGAAGACTAGGCAAATGTGCGTACTACCCATCATTTCCATGGTCGCTGAACGATCGCAGCGCCAGAGTCTCCTCTAGTTAATTTTAGGAAACTTTATGGTTCACGCCAAGCGTTTTCGAGTGCGTGTGTATCTTAATGCGCCGGCAGTGACGTATACGCTTTGAATTCGTCTTGACTTGGCCCCCGTGTAGCGGCTTCGCGTTTGGCTCTCGCAGTCCCACCCTCCGCAAGCTGGTGCGAAGGACCGTTTTTCGGGACGCGCGTCGCTGGCAACGATTATCGTGATTAGCGGTTTCTAAAGAGCGAGTCGCCTCCGTTCAGTCGGAGACATCACGCTGCAAGTACCACGTAAATAAAACTCTGAACCCTTTACAGAAGTTCCTTACAGGCAATAGAAACGGCAACAATAATCTGTGGTTCTTTAGCGTGCACCTAAATTGCATTGAAGGGGTGTTCTAGATATTTTGCTCCCAAGCTCTTCAAGTTAGCATTGCAACACGTCCCTAGCCACGACGGATCGGAACAACAAGTATGCCGTAGACACGTACGATGTGCGTCGATGAACTCTTTATCAGAGCAGCACAATCTGCAAGGAAAGTGTTCTTCCTTGACAGGACTTACGAAAAAAAAAGTTTATTCTTTCTTTCTTTCTTTCTTTCTTTCTTTCTTTCTTTCTTTCTTTCTTTCTTTCTTTCTTTCTTTTTGTTCTGCGAAGAGCTGATTCCAATATCACATTGAAAAAACTGCAGGTGCATATACATTTTTGTTTTTTGCGCCGAGTTTCAGGGCTAGACGGGCACAGATTCTATTTTATTTTTTTCACTGTCATTACGGCAAAACACTAAATAAGATGTTTGCCACAAGCATGCCAACTCTTTAGCAATACTCAAGGAAAATAAAGTTGTTTCTTCCTCAAGGAAAAATAAAATGTGTCGGGAGACGAACACATTTTTTTTTGGACGTAACAATCGTTCTTGCACTTTTTTTCAACCTTTGAATAGTCAAACCTAATTTAAAAGGAGCAACCGCCTTACGAGTAGCTTTGCCAATGTTATAGGTGTTCCCCATGTTTCGTTGCTAGCGCATAAATATTTTGCAGAAAATTGTGGTTTTGTCTGTAACGACGAGGTATGCCAAGGAAGCTAAGAGCGAAACAAGGCCCGTTTTCCGCTGTTCATTGCAAAACGTTCTACTCTTCGCTTGGTGGTTGCGGCCTCGCGAAATGTGAGGCCCACGGTACGGCTTTCTTGCTCTCCCATGGACGAGTACCAAGTACTCTAAATCGTTAACAACTTCTTTTAAACACATCATTTTCCTCAGATGGGCTCAATCGTATACTTTTACTTACTGGGACGGCTCTATGCCTCCCGTGGAAGAGTATTATGTACTCTAAATCGTTAAACACTTTCGCTAAACCATATAGAAAAAAAAAAGGGTTTTTCTTTCTTTCTTTATGGATAAACATCCATTTGCGGGAAGCTTCTTGTTCCACCATAGTAGAGTACATTGCACTTTAAATCGTCGAGCAGTCGTTCTAGATATACAATAAGAGAGTTAAGAAATTTTTCTTTGTCAAATATTTTCTTAAACACGCGATAAATGCAAGCTCCGCCTACGGAGCTCCGGTGTGCTACAGAACGGATTAGACACCACTCTAAATCATCTGTTTCGTTTGTAACCTCCCAGTAATACAGTACATAGGGGGGGGGGGGGAGGGGTTAGAAAAAGGGGGTAACGATTTAGAGTACAGGGTACTCTATTATGGGAGAGTACTCTAGATTGTCAACCGTATTTTCTGAAGGCGCAGTGTCCTTATTGCTAGGTTCACTAACTAGTGACACATAACAGTCGCACGAGGCTCTTCCGTAAGTGGGTATATTTCTTACGATTTGAACCGTGACATTTTAGGCCTAAATTAATGCTTGTACTTCAGTCTGAGCGTATTCGGTTAAAGCCATATTGTTGTAATTTCGAACGCCAAGACTTGGCTATAAATCGGATCCAACATTTCTTTCAGTAGTCAGATTTGTAGCGGTTATACCGACCACTTGCATCCATTGCACTAAAAGTTATGACGTCGCATTTCAATGGGGGAACCCTTTATCAACCACAATTAATCGGTCGTCTTTGCCCCGCCGCGGTGGTCCAGTGGCTAAGGTACTCGGCTGCTGGACCGCAGGCTGCAGGATTGAATCCCGGCTGCGGCTGCTGCATTTTCGATGGAGGCTAAAATGCTGTAGGCCCGTGTGCTCAGATTCGGGTGCACGTTAAAGAAACCCAGTTGGTCCAAATTTCCGGAGCCCTCCACCACGGCGTCTCTCATAATCATAGGGTGGTTTTGGGACGTTAAACCCGACATATAAATTGAATCGGTCATCTTTTGTTCTAACGCAAATCTTGTCTCGGTCTGCTCTAAAGCACGGCATACATCTCTCCCATAAGGAAGTATGTGCTATTTCGAATCGTACTACTCTGAAACAGTTATTATAATCCTTGCTTATACTTGTGCATTTGGTTCAACAGTCAACTTTCACAGTAATCAACGATTATGGGGATTCTTTTTTTTTTGCAGAACCTAATGTTGAAGAATCGATTAGAAGGGGCATCGGCCATCTTAATTGCACTCAAATATTATTTTCTACTCTCGTGGCTCACAGCAGCCGTGGCTGAGTAACGGTTGATAGCATGATGACGTGGTACTTGCACCCCAGCACCCACTCTTGAGTCAACGACAGTTTTTCCCATTAGGCCTAAATGTTGCACTTTCGTCTCCCTATTATCGAGTTTGGCCGAAGTGCCATCCTCTTAATAAAACATTTGCTGACTCGTTCCTCAGGGGAGCTTTCCGTCTTCGCGTCAGGGATTGCGTGCGAAGCAACGCGACGCGAAAATGCAGCACTATATCGACCGCCAGAGGGGGGCATTACAGCATATTGCCAAGACTACAGTTTGAGGCGCCGGTTTGCATCTGTCTACTGTTGCTTGTTTAAGCATTAAATTCGAGTAATGTGATGTTTTGTGAGTAGACGACCAGGAGGCACGAAATTACAGAGAAGGGACAACGATATAATAATAAGAAAAAAAAAACTAAAAGGACAAAGTGAACAAAAAGTTCAGGCTAAGAAAAAAACCGAGAGATAAGAAAGATGCAGTAAATAAACGTGTGCATAAACCTTCAGAATGTCATGCCTCTGCACTCTACTTGAAGAGTGTTCTTCGCAACTGCTAAACATGTAACGGCAGCTGATGTTAACAGCTCGCAACAACAGACTTGACCATAGTGTTTGCCTATAAATTCGTTTGATGTACATTGCAATAATTTTTTTCGACAGAAAACACTGACATCAACATCAGGGTATGTGTAGAGTGTTGTCTGTCCCTGTTGTCTGAGTCAGGGTTTTCCATACTGTAAGTATCTTGCTGTATTTCACTCAGTCGGAAATCTCTGTGAGAGAAAAAAGAAGCATGCATCACCGTATAAAATCGAAGGAACTCGAATACACGTTAAGAAGAATCACCGATGCATCGTCTGCAGGAAGCTTCCACGAATGCCTAAAAGCTTTTCTCTGTTTGTAGGGACACTGCGTTCTTGATTAGTGCACGCCTGATTAATGATGATGATTTATTGAAAGTATATATGCGTGGGCCTGAGGGGTTCAGACGCTCTGGGTTTTTCTTTCTCAGTAACGTGCTTCTTCCATTAACGGACGAATAAGAGGAAATGAGTCGTCTCTTCACGTGATACGTGTTTCACATTGGTTTGTCGTTATATCCAAATGCCTTCACAGACATTACTATAGAAACTAGATCAAGAAACACGTTACAAAACATGGTTTCTTTCAGGACCCCTCTCGAAGCCGCTGCCATCTTTGTGCATTCAAGAGACGATAACATTTCTAAACATTTTTTTTATTTTTACATTTGTAGCTCCTAAACATTCTTTATAACTTCTATAAAATGCTCACGTTTTTAAATCCTTATAAGTGATCTACACTGATCTAAACGTTATAATCTAAAATGATCCCTTTCCCCGAATATCGACACCGTGTTACACAAGCTAAAAGAGAGTTAAATAAATTTTCTTCAAAACAGAAATAAGTTATCAATACTAATATATAGAGTGTAAAAAGAGTAGGTAGAATATGGGTTAGGCATATTCACTAGTTTTCGGAAAGTGTGTCGTTTCATTGTGCTATACGATGTATCCAGTTTTGTTCTTGTATTTTTAAATATTTCTTTCTTTTTTTTTGTAAGACTTGCGTATCTGTACTATGTTATGTGTATTATGTGTTGCTCGTTTTTTATTATTCTTTTGGTGTCGCGTATGTGGTAAATGACATGTTAAAGTTTTGTTGCTTGTTATATCTGAAAAAAAAAGTGTCTGTGATGAACTACAGGTGCAGAGGCCTTTTTCGGGCGTATAAAACGCAATTTGCTTCAGTATGCTTTTTCCCTTGTGCCCCCACAGCAGGCGGGAGCTTCTGGGGGCAGCCTTCTCAGCACTAAAAAAAAAATGGTGCCAAAAGTGTATCTGGAGTGGCCATGCTCTCTTAAGGCGTGTTTACACTAGAGAGACACAACACCGATTTCGGTCTGCCGAATCTCTTTGGGAGTGTCTTTTTTCTTGTAGACGTCATATTTAGAATACAACGACAAAAACAGTCCATCGATGGTCTCTGGAAGACTTCGTCCGTGTCTTGTCGTGCTCACAGCCGTTCATTGGCCAATTCCGAAGTCACACTGGAGGCACATGCAGCGACACCAACGCAGCACACCTGCCCCTCATTTTCAGCCATGCTCCCTGCTCTGCCATTGTCCCTCTGCGGCTACGCGGCGCAGCCCCCGCCCTGATCCATGGCATCGAGGGACAGGGCTGGGAATACACAAAAGGGAAGTGAAGAAAATACTTCCATGGGGTGCGCAAGATTCCTATTCAGACACCATGGATGCCTCGGAGGGGGCATGGTTATCCCTTCCAAGATTACCCCCTTCGTGGTCGTTGGAAGCAAAGACTTGGGCACATTTTCGCTCAGCCGCAGATCTCCCGATGACACGCCGACGTCAGGTCTGCCGATGCGTTTTGCTGGTGTTGTCGGTCTGTCATTATACTACCCAACGACCACATGCTGTCTTTTGAGGTGTCGTCGTCGTTGTCGGCCTAGAGTGGCCATGGGGTCTGGCGACTCGCCGACCGTTGGTCTGCGTCTGCCTCGTGTCTTCGTAGAGGTCTCGTCAGTGTCGTGTCGCTCTAGAATAAACGCGTCTTTACACCAGTGTTTTGCAGAGTTACGTGGCATCATATGCTAGCCTTACTTCGTAAAACATTCAAATATGTTGCTATCGCATTCATTGCTTTGACATTTTGGCGAAACTGTGACTTTTTTCTTTGCATTTCAAGAAATGAAATAAAATTGCTACTACCACTACTGAAAAAGAGAGCAACGCCGAGCCCAAAGGTGCCACCAATCTTGACTATCTCAGTAAAAGTAAAATTCGACTGTGCTCTAGGTGACGATGTTTCGTCGTGTTTAACGCAACCACTGCGCTTAAGTTGAATTTAAATTGATGCACGGTTTGATGACACCGGGTATTGGCTTCAGAGACGACTGAACTAAACCGAAACGGCACACTCCTCATGGGAGAACCTGTTATCTAACGCGAACAGCGGCCGCTAGACCAAACATAGAAACGCAAAGAGTGTAAAAGAAATCTACTGCATCTCAAAAAAATTATGGTGGCACAAAACATTCCGTAGTCGGTTCCTGTGTTCGAGTCATTTATTATAACTGTAGACCCGCTTAGCGCTTGATAAAAGTGTATCTCCGTGTATGTGAACGAAGATTCTATTAATACATTTTGCTCTTACCAATACGTCTCTTGACGAGAAAAATAGAGGCTTAGCGTCGCCTGGTGGTTCGTTGTCTGAGCTTTTCACAGTGACTGGTTATTTCAATTTCCGTATGTAACTTGTGGTAAAATGGTCATGCTATTCTGCTTAACACACCATCTCTCATTGCCACTTATGAATTCCAAGTCTTTATATATATATATATATATTTTGTATTGTCTTGGTTCAATGAAACATTTGTTTCAAAGTTGTACGTCTACGTGTCTGTAACAAGCGCAGCGCCATCGATATCTTAACCGCTTTCCCCCCTATTTTATTGACAACCGTCACTTTAAACTTTTTACCCCGACCACTGGCCCGCTAATATCAGCGTTGAATTACAGCGGTGGACATTCCCTGTACAATGCTGGACGGGCTGCCTTCTTGGCTTTCTAAGCTGCTCCGAGTTACCAACATGCGCCGCAAAATCATGCCTCACCTCATAGCTAATACAGGCTCGGTCATGTTTTTGTGTTCGTGCCTGTGTACAAGGTGATAAAAACGTGCATTCTATAAGGTAGGCGGTTGCATGCAGTCTTAAAGGAGAAAGTACCTCTTGTTTAAACGTTGGTTCCAGCGACAGCCCGTGTTCCAAGGATTTCTCGTGGCTTCTAGCTTCCATCTTCCATTGGACTCGTACCTCACGTGAGTTAAAAAGACGCAACATGTCTCTTCCTTTCTTTTGTCTCAGTGGACGTTTCGCAAAAGTACTATAAACAGTCGATAGTTCGCGCCCACCTTTTCACAAAGGGACTTCTTGACGTCATTTCGTACTCTTGTACCACCATGCTGGAAGATGCTGACTCACGTATTCTAGAACGTAGTACATAGTACCTTCACTCAACGTTTCACCGTTGCTTGGGAATGTTCATGGCAACCCCGTCTCCAGGCAGAGCAAGCCACTGCACATCAGCGGTAATCTGCAGCGATTCTTGAGAAGCACTGCGTCATTTTCAGTCGAGCAGCGGCGCAGTGTTCAACTCTGTCAAGTGAAGGACGAAATTCGAGTCAAGGAATGTTTGTGATTGATTGATTGATTGATTGATTGATTGATTGATATGTGGGGTTTAACGTCCCAAAACCACCATATGATTATGGGAGACGCCGTAGTGGAGGGCTCCGGAAATTTCGACCACCTGGGGTTCTTTAACGTGCACCCAAATCTGAGCACACGGGCCTACATTTCCGCCTCCATCGGAAATGCAGCCGCCGCTCACGGGATTCGATCCCGCGACCTGCGGGTCAGCGAGGAATGTTTCTGAGTACGGGAGTGACTTCAGTAGGTGTTTTTGCGCGCAAGGCTTCCCAACCAACAGCCAAGGTTTTATCAAGTCCACAGAGCAGGACGCCGTCCCGGATTCTGCAGGATACCTTACCGTACAACGAAGAAGGAAAGTGAACCAAAATGGCCACGTCAGCGGCGAGGACGACGCTTTCACTTTGGCCGCTGGGTGGGGGAGAGGAATTCGGCGGCGCATCGCCGCTTGATTGCGGCACTTTTCTCGCAACCGCTCGGCCAGCGCGCGCTGGCCTGTCGACCGGCTAGCCGACCGACCGACCGGGCCCGCTGAAGATGCGCGCCGCCCTGGAGTGCTCCTTCTCCTCCGCGAGCGTGCATGCGGTGCTGGGTGCGCTGAGCGAAAAATAAGGTCGCTGGCCCCGTTCTCAATGGCGCGGGACGAGCTGCTCTGCTACGCGCCCGAGAAGAGACGGCCGGCCCGACGCTGTACTTTTCCTGACCTGTCTGAGCGCCACGCTATGCAGGAACGCGCGCCTCCTCCTGCAGCGCGCCCGTTTTACTAGTTTACGACGAATGATCCGTATCGGAGGAGGAAAATAAAATAACAATAATAGACTACAGCAGCGGCCGCCGAGAGCGGGGAGAAACGAACGGCCGCCCGAAACAAAAAATAAAGAAGTGAGCGAGGCATTTAAAATCGACTATTGTAGCGTGTATAAGGATGGCCAGCCGTTCTTTTGAGGATGGCGCCGCCGGTTCTAAAGCTGTCAAAAAAAAGTAAAAGAAACAAAGCGTACACGTCGGACGATGGCATTTTTTTCGAACAGTGTCGAGAGTGTTGCGTTGTTTTGTCTCTATTTTTATACGAAAGTGCGCTTCTTATCAGTCGATGAAGTCGAACGGGTGGGGAGATCGAAGAGGGGATATCGCTTTGAAAATCGTTATTTGGGTTGTTGTCGCGGCCGGCTCTGTGTGCGTTCGGTGCGAATGGGCGCACCACGCCCTGACGTGTACAAAGATGTCTAGGCTCGCTTCTTAGTTTACAAATAAATGCCACTATCGAGTACAATCTACGAATACTTGTTTTCCTTTTAGAGAGGTGCTCCTCATTAGTATTCGAGTCTGGAAACCATTAGCATTTCTTCGTCGCCTGCACATGCACGCTTGATGTGTGGAGGTATAACGCGCACTTGTCCTAATGAAACATTAATGTGATGAATTTCGCCACACACTTTAATTCCTATGGGCGTTCGACTTCAAACGGGTTCTTCTCTCTAAACGTTGCCTACCTTGGACTACATCATTGGAATGAACAATTGAGTGTACGCGAGGACGAAAACTTTCTCACGATTTTTATCTTGCATGCCTAATTGAAAGGGTACATAATGCCATGCACTGTTGCCATTAATAATTATGCGAATTGTAGTTGTAGGCTCTCAGCGGTCACGTGGCAAGTTTCTGACAAACAATACCCGCGTTTCTCACTGATCAATTCATATTGTACATGTCGTAATTAAGTACTCGAAGCTTAGCGCAGTGAGATTTGGTGTACACATATATCGATTTATTGGATTGTCTGTTGCTCCGGCTGTTGTACAGGGGCTGCCTCCGGATAGACTATAGGAATTTCTCATTGCTTTCAGTTTCAAAACAACAAAAATAAGGAAGAATGACCTGATTAAACTTCAATTCACCGAGAACGACGGATAAGCGGCGATGCAGAGCTTCTACTATTTCACTGTGTGTTCTGTTTATTTCGCAACTGTACAAATGAGTAACCGTTGCCTGCGTGAAATAAAAGACGGAAATATATCGGCCAAAACCAATGGTTTTGATAACTAAGTACGTTGCAGAAAAAGTACGGGAGGCGCGGTCCGTTGCTCACTAATAACACGTCATGGCTAGTTAAAAAATTCCGGCAAATCTCACGCATTAAGGAAATCGATTTTATGCGAAGTAATTAGCGCGCAGCTGCGTAAGCCGAATTTTGAAGCAAGTCTTACGAGGTGGATGAAGCACTTTGTGTAATTTGAGTAGTAAGCTAATCATGGGCAGGCTTACTTCACAGGCGTCCAAATGGTGCTTCATTAGGGAGTTTTCGAATAGTGTACGCAAATTAAGCTTGCGCGGGTTGCGTTAGCGTTCGTCACTCTGTGGGAGCTCGCAAAAGTTGAGCGTACGACGGATGCGCAACGCAAACGCAAAGCTTTGCGTATGCCATTTTAAAACTGCCTATTCTCTGACGTAAACATACTAAGTTTACAGAAGATACGTCACTTTTATCGCAACAAAGCGTACGCAGCGTTTGTTGGCGTATTCTTGCAAGGACGAACTACGCTAGACCTTAGCTCGTCTAATCATAATCCGTACACCCCTAACCTTGTGGGCTACACGGGAATTTCCCACTACAATAAAATGTACGTCTTTCTTTTGTTCAATCCACGCAGAGTTGTCATAAGCAAATCGCCATACCAGAATTTCCACTTTGTATCGTGCTTATCATACATATTTGCTACCCCTTCATTGGCTCATGTTGTACACATGTCCCTCAATATATTTCTCCACCAGTGCGTTCACGGCCTTTCTACTGCGTACATCACTCGGAATCTATGTACAGCGTTGGTCAAAAGTTCATAAACCACGCTTTCATAGAAATACGTGGGATAGTGGCCTAGGAACTTCCCACGTCCCCTGTACGTATTTGTTCGAGTTTCCTTCGTCCGAGCCATGTCTTCTTGTCTCTTGTATCTTTGATAGCATGTGCTGTCAGCCTAAATAGAGACACGAGAAAGCCGGATAGAGTGGCCAGAACACTTCTTCGCGTGTCCGTGTTATCCAGTTGTTCGCGTTGAACGAATGAAAATCGCCAAATAAAAGTGACGACTGCCCACAGAGACCGAACAAGAAGCAGAGCATTTCGCAGCAAGGCGAGTAGAAGCATCAATCACAAAAGGCATCGCACTATAGACTTACAGATGCAACTCCTTCTCAGGCAGGCTTCGAAATTGTGGATAAGGCATGCATTGTGCACCGAAAGCCAAAACGCCATTATATCCGCTACCATTATTTGGTCCGGTCTTTCTTTTCTGACACACCTTTATCTATCTTTTTTTTCTGGCCGAGTGCTCGCGTGACTTGGTTGTGGGCGTGATTTATATATACGGACGCGAAGCCCGCAGTGCACGGTATTGGAATATTGACGTGATTGATTCTGTGGCGCGGACGGGTGGCAACGTGTCCGTCGATCCGATATCGGCAGTGATGTAGCACCCGTTATAATCAATCAAGTGCGAGGATTTGCTCGTGTTTACTTCGCCCTGTTCACGTCTTATTTCACACTGATACTACTTGGTTGCCACAGCTGTTGTGCTATGATATAGTGTCGCCAGAATGAAATTTCCGGCGTACAAACCAGGCATGCAGGTATGCAATCGTTAGGCCAGCATTCGAATCATACGGTATGTAGGTCATGGATTTAATTTCACAACTTGAACCTTGTACAGCTTGGAACGGCTCTTCGGTTACTCATTCTGATCATTTTCAGGAGGATATTGTGATATTGTGCTTTTGTATTATTGCTCAAATTGTGGAGAACGATATTGCCATCTTTTGATGAATGAATTAATGATCGCTTAAAAATTAAAGGAAAACAATAATAATAGTTTACAAAGATAGCTTGCGCTCGTTGGCTATTCATTTTTAATACAGAAAAAGCCCGAAGGACAAAGGCAAGAGAGGGTACAAACGCAGCCTTGTGTTTGTAGCCTCTCAATCGTCTTTGTATCTCATGCTTTTTCGAAATAAGCTATTGATAGTATACTAAGCGCGAACACTAGGTGATAAGAATTTGAACTCTTCACATGTCTTATCAAAACGAGACAGAAATAATAATCTCCACGAGAACGTGCAATTTTGAACATACAATGATTGGGCGAATACGGGTCACGCCATTCATCCTGATTATAACTAAATCAGCTAGCACTCGAAAATATATATATACTTTTTTTAATCTCTGTAAGAACCGACAAAGCGTACGATATATTTGCGTTATTCTAAGGATTTAGATTCGGTCTACACCGGCGGCGAGGTCTTTTCTGTACACGTGAATTCATTTTCCTTTTGTCTCATAATTACTAAATTTCATTCAAACACGGCCAATCAAGACACGTGTGCATTCCTTTCCTTCATTATGTGTGGTTGTTTTCAACAGAAAACGGGCACCACGATTGAGGTTCATTCTTCGTTCTGTAGGAAAGGAGTAGTTCGAGGCCGCACCCTCGTTTCCGTGTCCTCAGGTACACAATAATAGACAAGTCAGACGCGAAAACTCGGGCTCGCAATTAAAAACGTTGTTTAGTTAACGAGGGAAAAAATGCGTATAGCTGTGGCCTCATTACAATGAAGGGGAACTGCTGTGCTCGTTTCAGGTGCCACCGCCTGGGCGGAGGATGAGAAGGACAAGGAAGGACTGGTGAGTGGGCTTACACATTTCTTATAACGCAACCAATGCTGGATCAGCGAGTTGCTATTTATAGACGCGAGAACACTACTGTCAGTGCAGGTTGCTATACCTTCTAATCCAGACAGTATAGGTGTATACCGGTAGCGTTCTCGTTTGCGTATATAAATATAACTCGTGCAACCTGAGCATGTTTGTGCTGGTTAATTGTTTGCTTTCGCTTCTTAACATTGTTGTTTTGCTTAGTTACGAGAAAGCGCGAGAAATGGGCACGAAAAAGCGGCGATCGCGTAGGCATAAGCGTCTTCCGCGTAGTTCCTGCAGCAGTAGGAAATATTGACTTGTTATAAATGCAGAGCGGATATATTTTAAACGAGAGCTGAATGCGATGCACTTAGTCTGAACCTCGTTCTACCGAAGTTGCACATGACACAAAGAAATAGCTTCATTGTCCCCGGCATTCGTTATAATCAAGTATTTTTTACACTGCATTGTGGTGCAGAGATAATTTGTTTTATTTGTTTCGTTGCAGCTGATGATTCATTGTATTCGTACTCTCTATATATACTATAGATAGAGTGTGGGTTGCAAATAATGAAAAGTGCTAATAAATAATAATAGCATTCGAAGGAATTTTTAATAGCATAGCGGGCGAAGTACCAAATCACTCGACGACGGTTGTCGTCCTGTCATCAACATCATCATGAATTTATGTGCATGCAAACGTGGCATTGTTGCCGAGCACCGCTTGGTCCTTGTTGGCGGCATACTTTCTTTTTTGTCCACTATACGTTTTTCTCATCTGCATCATTATTATTACAATACACAGTACAATCGACGTTTCTTGTTCTTTCCTCGGTTCATTACACGTGGGTGTCATTAAGGTTGCATCAAACAAAGAAGCGAGCTCTTCAAATTCCATTCTTCCGTTCATTCACAGACGGTGAAATTGATTTAGTATAAAGTCGCTTCTCGAAGAACAACAGAATGACTTGAACGGAGTGTGAGAGGACGATAATACTGATTATAAAATTAGCCCTAACTGACGTGACACTGTTACGGCTAAGGAGGTTGCGGGGTGAACAGCCGGTGAAATGAGTCTCTATGCATTAAGGCCGGTCCTCGAAGGAATGGGGGGCAACGAAAAATTAAAGCGAGTGTAGAACGAATGGCCGATCTCCCTGACCTGTAACATGGCGAAACGGGTTCCTTTGTAACACGGGATGCCTCGCGATGGCCTAATGAGGGCCGCGTGTCACCTTTGCGCTTTGTCCGTGCCTCCTGCCGAATCGCTTTCGCCATTTCGCTTTCGCTGGCTCGTTTCGCTTGTGTGTACGCCGCCGTACCGTTGATGCAACCTCTCAAAGTACGTCCATTAAGCCCGCTATCGCTGTTGTCCCTGGTCAGTTGCGCGGCGGATGGCCTGGTGCAATCGGTGCCTGACCGCATCAGTCCCTATAGTTACGGAATGCTTTAACCGCTTGATTATTACGCAATTATCGTTATTCTCCTTGTGTAGACGAGCGATGCGCCGTGCGGAAGCTTCTTTTATGAGCTGTGCATGTCAGTGTCGCATGTAAACCTTAAGAAGCGAGTCGCCCCCCCTTATACAATATATTAGCGCCCGAAGGGAAAAAAAAGAAGAATGTCGCCGCTCAAGCGCTCCGTAGAGATCGTTAATAACCAAAGCTTAAACACGCGGCCTCGGTGTTTATCACTTGATGAATGCCGATGGTTTTATAAGATATTTCTCAATTTTTTTGGTTACGTATGTCAATGAATCTCAATTGTTGTTCGCCACCAGTGGTTTCCTTTAAGTTTTATTAGACATGGGGGAAAAGCGGTGATTGCACAAGTTCTGTGGCACACACTAGTTTTACAGCGAAAGCTGTTACGAGATCACAACTCGGGCACGCGCAGTTGTCCGCCGCCGCCGGTGTCCGTAACACATCGCGCGAAATTGAAAAAAAAAAAACAAAAAAACTAGCACCAAAGACACAGCGGGGCTCGAAACCGGGTCCGCTGGGTGCCAGCCCAGTATTATACCACTGAGCTACACCGTTTTTTTTTCTTTATTTCCTTTTAAATTTGACACAGGGGGTTGAGTATTGTTACATCTTTATCTTAGCACTGAGCTACACCGGTGCTTGTGACTTGTTGTCAAACTTGCCTTAGGCAGCCTTGATGTCGGGAAAACAATCGCGTTAATACGACTTAAAAAGCGTATTATAACAGCGAAAGAAACACCAGTCGTCGCACAATGCGAATAGCGTAACCAGTGGGCCGTCGAATGCTCCAAGACATCACAAATACTTGTTCTTGTTCCCCCATTAACTGTGGCGCATACCCACTTCAGCCATAGTTCCTCATTGTCGTCAGCCACTGCATGAACAATTGGCTCAAAATTTCTTGCAAGTGTTCAGCGGATACCACGCTCTTTTGAAGAAGAATAAAAATAGCATAGCAAATGCCAGCCTACTACCTGAATAAATTTATTAATAATGACCTAGGGAGTATCAAGGAAGATTGCTTGCAGTAGTTAACCAATGAGTGTTTCGAAAACGCCCTGAAAGGCTGCTCTTCTAGCTTTCGCTGTGACTGTGCTGCGCCTTCCGCGCAGGCCTGGCGTTTTTTTTTTTTACACACACTCGAGAATTTCGGTTTCTCGTACCCATGTGCAGCTTCGGCGCAAAAATTTAAAGTGATTTTTGTATGAAAAATAGTGAATAAATTATACGACCGGACGTGCGTTGAAGCAAGTAAATTAAGTGTGGGACCATCACTGTGCTTTAAGGGTGTAGGTAGGGTAAGTGGTGCATGTCAGTTCTAACGTAATATTTTAGGACCGCCTGCAAGTATTCGCATGAAATTTCACATGCTCACAAAGAATGCCACTGAGATCACGTGATACTCCTTTTTTATGTCTAAATTGCTTATCCTTCCTATGGCCTACACCCAAATATAAATCTGGGCTCACTTACTCGATGCATTTTCTCTCAGGAAACACGGAAATGAATGTAATGATATTCAGCCTTGTTATGATAGATACACGTAGGTTTTATGTGAACTAAAAACATAAGGCATACTTTAGGGAGTTACTATAAAAAATAAAATAACTGCATTCACAATGTCGCAATGCCACAGAGGATGCATATTGCTGTGCATTTTTTTTACAGCGGCACTTTTAAAAAAAAGGTCTTCAATTTCTTTTTTTTTTGTTTCAGATTGTTTTCAACTTTATGAGGCTCATGCATTCAAACTTTTATCAAAATCTGGTGTGTACTTTTTCAGAAAAGGTACATAGAAGTTTAAAAATTTCTAAAAAACGCAATTTGAGAAAAGCGAAGTTTTATGTGCGCGTGCTGCTTACGCCAGAGGGTGCGCGTTGCATTTTGGCGCGGCATTTAAACCGCTTGCAGCTTCCGCTCGAAGTCGGACTTGCACAGGTTTGTTCCTCAGAGTGCAATGCATTTTTCGTTGTCAAAGTCGCAAATTCGAGTTCTGGGGGGTTTACCCTACCATACATCCTGAAGAATGCTCAAGAAATACATACGCATGCTCATATTGTCACGGGGGTCGTGACGTGGCCGAAGACAGGAAACTTCGTGATGAAATTTAACTGTTTATTTGGGCGAACCTGTGCCCGGTAAAGGGAAAGTCTAATTACAGCAGCAGTCTTGCACAGATAGCAGTCTCGGACTGATAGCGGCGAACGCAGCGTCGGCCTTCGATCAACAACTGACAGGCGGCGAAGCGCGTCGGCATTTATACTCTTGCCGTCGAATGTTCTAGCGTTATCGCTGGCGGTGGCGTAGGTTCCAGAACAATCTGTACCGTTCGCACAGTGGCGTGATCTTATCGAAATGATCTACTACAGTCCGGAACCTTCTAGAAAACTGCAGGCGCGGTTTGCGCTGAGAATCGTGTGGTGTTTTGGGACAATAACAAAAACTTGGGAAATGGAACGTGGCATTGCCCCCCTCTCAAAAAAGGCATCGTCCCGATGCTTTAACTAAAGATGAAAGTACAATAATAATTCAAGAAAGTACAATGAATAAATTACGATACAACAATAATACAAAAAAACTGGTTCAGTTTGTTAACGCGCATGAAACGGCTTGAGGCGCGCGACATGGACGACTTCAGGTCGCGATCGGCGTCGTTGAGAGTTCGTGATGCCGTCGGGGACAACCTCGTAATCAAGTGGGCCGAGACGTCGAACCACCCTGTACGGTCCGAAGTACCGTCGCAGAAGCTTTTCACTTAGTCCACGTCGGCGTATCGGCGTCCACACCCAAACACGTTCACCGGGCTGGTATTCCACGAAGCGTCGTCGAAGGTTGTAACGGTGGCTGTCGGTCGTCTGTTGATTCTTGATACGGAGACGCGCAAGTTGTTGGGCTTCTTCGGCGCGTTGAAGGTACTCGCTCACATCGAGGTTTTCTTCGTCGGTGACGTTGGGTAACATGGCATCGAGCGTCGTTGCCGGGCTCCTTCCGTAGACCAACTTGTATGGAGATATCTGCGTCGTCTCCTGCACCGCCGTGTTGTATGCGAAGGTCACATACGGAAGAATGGCGTCCCACGTCTTGTGTTCGACATCGACGTACATTGACAGCATGTCGGCGATCGTCTTGTTAAGCCGCTCGGTGAGGCCGTTGGTCTGTGGGTGGTACGCTGTCGTCCGGCGGTGGTTTGTTTGGCTGTATGCCAAGATCGCTTGAGTTAAGTCGGCAGTGAATGCCGTTCCTCTGTCGGTGATAAGGACCTCCGGGGCGCCGTGACGTAGGACGATATTTTCGACGAAGAACTTAGCTACCTCGGATGCACTGCCTTTTGGCAAGGCTTTTGTCTCGGCGTAGCGGGTGAGGTAGTCGGTAGCTACCACGATCCACTTGTTTCCGAAAGCCGACGTCGGGAACGGCCCCAGTAGGTCCATACCAATCTGCTGGAAAGGTCGGCAAGGCGGATCAATTGGCTGCAGAAGTCCCGCTGGCCTTGACGGCGGTGTCTTGCGTCGCTGACAGTCCCGGCATGTTCTCACATAACGAGTGACGTCGGTGGTAAGACGTGGCCAGTAGTACCTTTCTTGTATCCTCGCGAGCGTGCGAGAAACACCGAGGTGCCCTGCCGTCGGATCGTCGTGCAGGGCCTGCAGGAGTTCTGGTCTCAGAGCTGAAGGCACCACAAGGAGGTACTTAGCTCGAAGCGGTGAAAAGTTTTTCTTTTGTAGAAGACCGTTTCGTAGAAAGAACGACGCAAGTGCGCGCTTGAATACCTTCGGGACTTCGGCGGTCCTGCCTTCGAGGTATTCTATTAGGGCCTTAAGTTCCGGGTCGGCCCTCTGTCGTTCAGCGAAGTCGTCGGTAGTTATCGTTCCTAAGAAGTAGTCGTCATCCGGGTCGTCGGGTAGTGGTTGGTCGACAGGCGCACGAGAGAGACAGTCGGCGTCGGAGTGTTTTTTGCCGGACTTGTAAATGACAGTAATGTCATATTCTTGAAGTCTCAGGCTCCATCGTGCGAGGCGACCTGAAGGGCCCTTCAAGGTGGCTAGCCAACACAATGCGTGGTGGTCGCTCACAACTTTGAAGGGTCTGCCGTAGAGGTAGGGGCGAAATTTCGACGTAGCCCAGATGATGGCGAGGCACTCCTTTTCTGTTGTGGAATAATTTGCTTCTGCTTTGGATAGCGATCGGCTGGCGTAACTAATAACCCTTTCAAGTCCGTCAGCCCTCTGCACAAGAACGGCGCCAAGACCTACGCTGCTTGCGTCAGTATGTATTTCTGTCTCGGCGAATTCGTCGAAATGGGCAAGTAACGGAGGCGTCTGGAGGCGATGTTTAAGCTCCTGGAAAGCGTGTTCCTGCGGCGTTTCCCACTTAAACTCCACGTCGGCCTTGGTAAGGTTAGTGAGAGGATCGGCGATGCGGGCGAAGTTTTTCACGAACCGCCTATAATAGGCACACAGGCCCAGAAATCGGCGCACGGCTTTCTTGTCAGTGGGCGGCGGGAAGTCGGCGATGGCGGCTGTTTTCCGTGGATCGGGACGAACTCCAGACTTGCTGATAACGTGCCCCAGAAACAAGAGCTCCTCATACGCAAATCTGCACTTTTCTGGCTTCAGTGTGAGTCCGGAAGTCTTGATGGCTTGAAGTACAGTTTCAAGGCGCCGAAGATGCTCGTCGAAACTCGAGGAAAACACGACGACGTCGTCCAAGTAAACAAGGCAAGTCTGCCACTTCAATCCTGCCAGTACTGTATCCATAACGCGTTGAAAAGTTGCAGGCGCTGAGCAAAGGCCGAAGGGCATCACCTTAAACTCGAAGGGGCCGTCCGGTGTTATAAACGCCGTCTTCTCTCGGTCTCTTTCGTCGACTTCGATTTGCCAATAGCCAGTCTTGAGGTCCATTGACGAAAAGTACTTGGCGTTATGGAGCCGATCAAGTGCGTCGTCTATTCGTGGGAGAGGATACACGTCCTTTCTTGTGATTTTGTTCAGGCGGCGATAATCGACGCAGAAACGTAGGGTCCCATCCTTTTTCTTCACTAACACCACGGGGGATGCCCACGGACTCTTGGACGGCTGGATAATGTCATCTCGCAGCATTTCATCAACTTGTCTCTTCATTGCCTCGCGTTCTCGCGTCGAAACCCTGTACGGACTCTGACGGAGTGGTCTGGCATTTTCTTCGGTTATGATTCGATGTTTCGTGATTGGAGTCTGCCGAATTTTCGATGACGACGAAAAGCAATCTTCGTATTGCAGGAGCAGGGCCTTGAGCTGTTCTTGCTTATCGTTCGGAAGTCTGGGATTGACGTCGAAAGCTATGGGAGGGGCTTGGTTCCTCTGAGCAGGTTCCGCAGAATCGGCGAGGGCGAAAGCACTGGTGGCTTCGACAATTTCTTCGATGTATGCGACCGTTGTTCCTTTGTTCACATGCTTGTACTCATTGCTGAAATTCGTGAGCATAACCGTTGCTTTGCCTCCCCGCAGCTTTGCAATTCCTCTTGCGACGCAAATATTTCGGGTGACCAACAGATGCTGACTGCCTTCAACGACGCCTTCCAAGTCAGGTGATTTAGGAGCGCCGACTGAAATAATGACGCTTGAGCGAGGCGGAATGGTGACTTGTTCTTCCAGCACATTCAAGGCATGGTGTTCTGACGGCGTGCGCGGCGGTAGTGCTTCTTCTGTGGATAACGTTATCGACTTTGTTTTTAGGTTGATGACAGCACCATGGAGGCATAAGAAGTCCATGCCAAGGATGACATCTCTTGAGCAACGCTGTAGGACTACGAAGTCTGTAGGATAAATACGGCCGTTAATGGTGACTCTCGCTGTGCAGATTCCTGCAGGCGTTACGAGATGGCCTCCGGCTGTGCGGATTTCAGGGCCTTTCCAAGCTGTCCTAACTTTCTTTAACTTCGCGGCGAACGACCCACTGATGACAGAATAGTCGGCTCCAGTATCGACGAGAGCGGTCACACTGTGGCCGTCGATAAGAACGTCGAGGTCGCTAGTTCGCCGTCTCGCATTACAGTTAGGGCGTGGCGTCGGGTCACGGCTGCGTCGGCTTGTTCCGCTGCTTCCATGTTGCGTCGTCAGGCCACCTTCGGTAAGTGAGCTTTCGCCGTCAGGGCTTTGCCTGTTTGGCGTTGTGTTCGGAGAGCTCCGTCGCGGCGTCGTCGTCGTCGGAGGATCTTCGGTAGTTCGTCGCACAGCAACCGCACCTCCACCGGTTGCTGCCCTTAGTTTCCCGGATACGGGCTAGGAGACCGGCCCCGCGTTGGGCCAGAGTACTGCCGGTGGTGCGGTGACGTGCGGCGGCTGGGCGACGGCGAACGCGAAGGGCTTCGTGGTGTCCACCGAGTTCCTGTCAGGTAGTCGGCGATGTCACGTGGTCGTTCTCCTGGCTGTGGACGCGGTGCATTGACGGCGAAGCCACGCAGTCCCATCTGCCGGTACTGGCAACGGCGGTATGTGTGTCCAGCCTCGCCGCAGTGGTAGCAGAGCGGGCGATGGTCAGGGGTGCGCCAGACGGCAGTCTTCCTCGGTGCACTGCGCTGGGCCGCTGGCGAACGGTATGACGTCGGTGGGGGTGGTGGCGGCGGTGGCGTCTGTCGACGGAAGTGCGATGGGGCGGCGTTTTGGCGTGGACGGGGAGGAGCGTTGTGGCGCAGTGCAGCGGCGTAGCTCATAGCTTCCGGCTCGGGCAGCGGTGCGTGGGGAATTTGAAGCGATTGCCGGACTTCTTCTCGCACAATGTCCGCGATCGAATCCACTTGAGGCTGCGCCGAAGGCAACAGTTTGCGCAGCTCTTCCCGCACGATCGCTCGGATCGTTTCACGCAGGTCGTCGGAGTCACTGGCTTGAGCAGCAGCGCATTCTGGAGTCAGGCGACGATTATACTGTCTGGTGCGCATGTCCAGGGTTTTTTCGATGGTGGTCGCCTCGGATACAAATTCTTGGACGGTGTTCGGTGGATTCCTCATTAGTCCCGCGAAGAGCTCCTGTTTGACCCCTCGCATGAGGAAACGAACTTTCTTTTCCTCAGGCATGTCTGGGTCAGCGTGACGGAATAGGCGGGTCATCTCCTCTGTGAAAATTCCAACCTTTTCATTTGGTAGCTGAACCCGGGTCTCGAGTAGAGCAGCGGCCCTCTCTTTGCGAGCGACGCTCGCGAACGTTTGCAGAAATGCGCCGCAGAAAACATCCCACGTTCGGAGTGTGGACTCCCGATTCTCTAGCCAGGTCTTTGCGGTGTCTTCCAGGTAGAAGTACACACGACGGAGCTTTTCTTCGTTGTCCCAATGGTTGAGGGCGGCCACGCGGTCGTATGTTTCTAGCCAGGTTTCCGGGTCTTCAAACGATGAGCCATGGAACGTTGGTGGTTCCCTGGGTTGATGAATGACGATCGCGGGCTGGGACGCTCCGGTTGTCATTGTCGCTGCTGTCGAGGTCATGGTCTTGGTCTTCCGCGCCTTGTCTTCTAGAAGGCCGTACTCCGGTGGGAGACCTTGCTGTCGGCGGCTTGTTCGCTGCTCTTGGTTCGCGTCGGTGTCTTCTCCGCGACGGGGGCTGGGTTCACGGCTTGACGGGGGCGTCCGGTACATGAACGAAGCAGCACCTCCACCAGATGTCACGGGGGTCGTGACGTGGCCGAAGACAGGAAACTTCGTGATGAAATTTAACTGTTTATTTGGGCGAACCTGTGCCCGGTAAAGGGAAAGTCTAATTACAGCAGCAGTCTTGCACAGATAGCAGTCTCGGACTGATAGCGGCGAACGCAGCGTCGGCCTTCGATCAACAACTGACAGGCGGCGAAGCGCGTCGGCATTTATACTCTTGCCGTCGAATGTTCTAGCGTTATCGCTGGCGGTGGCGTAGGTTCCAGAACAATCTGTACCGTTCGCACAGTGGCGTGATCTTATCGAAATGATCTACTACAGTCCGGAACCTTCTAGAAAACTGCAGGCGCGGTTTGCGCTGAGAATCGTGTGGTGTTTTGGGACAATAACAAAAACTTGGGAAATGGAACGTGGCAATATATAAACGTCCCGTACGTGCACACACGCAAGTGCATGCGAAATAGCACTTCGCCTGCTTGCGTATCCTACAGGTTCGTCTTTCTGTAGCGATACTGTCGGAAGCACAAATAAATTTGCTTGTCTATGTCGAAATTGGAATGTGTGCCGCTTTAAGACGCACCATGTAGTGTGTCGTAATATAAGAATTTATAGGTTAGGTGCGAGGTCTGTAAGTCACATGAGACAGCTCCTGTTTCTAGTCCTGACACAATGCTTATCATCTCAGCGTGTCAGAAGTGATGGAGCAAAGAATACGAAATTATTGTTGCTGTAATCGGTAACATGTCTGACGGAAGAACAAAAGTAAGATATCGAAAGGAAAACCGGGGTCAGAGTTGCAACACCCACAGGTAACATCGATCAACAATTGGAGTGTTTCAATCGAACTCCCGGAGAGTAAGTGGGCCCCTTTGTTACCATTATTTACGAGCGAGGAGCGAGCGTAAACTAACACTTGGTGCAGGGCTGCAGGAACGGTGTGTGTGCTTTTTTTTTGTCGTGGCATGGAAACCTAGAATTACGTTTCATTTGTCTCCGAATGCGAGATTTGGTTTCGTATGGTTGCCGCTCAACTGTAGCCACAATAATACCACAGCTGAGGCACTCGCCGGCGCACCTTCTTGTGTTTTCGAGAAAATCCACGCAGTTTAACCATTTGACACTCTTCTCCGGCACATTCCTGCTGTTGTTTCGTAAGCTGTCAGAGGGCGATAGAGACTCAAAGGTGGTTTCTGACATGAATGAAATCGGATATGTCTAGTATTTAACTCAAGCACAAAGTAACGAGAATCTATTCATCTGTGACATGTTTTGAATTATTTACCGTATTGAAAAATCTCTATTTTCATTCCGTAATGATTTTCGAATTATAGCAATTTTTTTAAATATAGACACAAATACGTACACGGAAAGATAGCATCACTAGTCCCGCGCAGTGACACGGCACAATTTGCAGCAGCAGGCCCATAAAAAAAAAAGATCAGGCCCAATATGGGCCTGTCGTTATTCAACCGTGTGTCGTTATTCAAGCTTGCAATCTTGTTACCATACAGTGCTGTTTCTACGTCAAGGATCCTGCTGTGGGACTTACAGAGCTCACACCGCCATCTTAAGAACGCGCTCAAATGCTCTTCTCGCAGGGCTACGTGATGGCCTTCCCCATGGAAGAGCCCAAGCCATCCGGTGGCCGCGTCGAGACGGTGGTCGTGGAGTCTTCCAAGGCCGAGGACCTGCGCCAAGTACTGGGCGCCTACAAGGCGGCCACCAGGCTTAGGCAGCGTCAGCAGCAGCAGCCTCCACAGCCCCTGCCACTTCCGATGCAGCGCATGCCACCACCTGATCAGAAGCCACCGCTGCTGCTTCTTGTGGTGCACGCACCCCGGCCCTCGGGTCCAGTGCCGTTCAGAGTGGGTCCTCCGATGCCCGGACCGCCACCCGGCTTCCTCCAGGGCCCACCCCCGGCTCCTCACCCCGGCATGAACCCGTACGCCATGCTTCCAGCACCGCCCGTCGGCCCCGCTCAGGTTCAGATGCCCGCTCCGCCAACGGCGCACCCACCGAGATCCCACGCTCCTCCCGTCGTCACCCAGCGCGCTAACAATGGACCCCGAGACAACGGGCCAGGCATGCACTTCGCCATCGTCCAGGAGCCGTACATCGTCAACACCGTGATGCACGCGCCGTCCATGATGCGGCCCGCGTTCATGCCCGGTCCCGCTTTGTTCTCCGGACCTCCATCTCCTCCGCCGCCGCCACCTCACCCGATGATGCACGGCGCACACCCCATGATGCACCCACACCACATGATGCACCACGACTCGCCCATAATGATGCGCGGTCCACCGATGTCGCATGGACCCCAGATGATGCACAGTCCTTCCATGATGGTGCCCGTCCCCGCGTTTTTGCCCGCTCCGCCGATGATACCTCCGTTCATGATGCATGGTCCTCCGATGATGCCCGGCGGTCCGATTATGCACGGACCTCCCATGATGCCATCTCCAGCCGCCATGATGTACGGTCACATGGGCAGGCCGCGGGTCGGACAAGTGGTTGTGATGCCGGTCGCGGTGCTGCTCGCCGAGCGACCCGAACCACAGCGTGAGGCTCCGCGTGAGAAGTCAACTCCACCGCCACCTTCCCAGCCTTCGACTCCACAACCAGTGAGTCTCACGTTGGTTGGTGGCGTTGACACACTTACGATTGGTTAACTTAGGAGCATTTTAAGCAACCTAGCCACAGTAAGATAAGCAAAGTAGTTTTGGTTTACTGGCGCTACGATCACGGATATGCAGACAGGAAGAATAGTCATGGCGTAAGACAGAGCTCATTCACTCCAAGTGACCATAAATGGCGTGATTAAGACTACAAAGAAGCAAATAGGAAGACAACTTTTTCTTAGCTTCTACCAACCTTCCGGGAACGGTAGTGTAGCAGGGAAATTTTTCGAATTTTAGCAGTGTGGTTTTCTAGACCAGTTGATACATGATGGTAGTTGGTACATGGTCTCTTGTGCTGACGTCGTAAGGTGCAGGAACTTCGTTACTTCGAAAACAGCATCTTACCTTCTGCCATATATGGTTCTTCATCAATAATTAAACCCGGCCCATCCTTCATACCTAATAAAATTTTGCAAGTAGCGTATTGAACGTAAGCGTGTGACTCCTTTAAGATTGCTGAGATATGATCAGGCGAAATAAATATTGAGGCAAGGCAGATACTCAGAGAGAGGTGGAAACGATGAGAAGCAATCGAACAAGCTGACATTGAGGCTGTGGCGTTTCAACAAAAGAACTTCCCTTAGTCAGGCCAGAACATCATCACGACGAAGATTTGTCCCCATGTCAAAATACTGGCCATGACTCGTTTTAATAATACTGTTTCATTGCACCGTTGTTATAGGGATATCCCTTGAACGACACCTCTCATATCACCTTGCATTCAAAGCACTGAGTACCAATAGTTCTTTCAAAACCCTCATGTGGCCTCATTGTATTTCGGCCTGACGGCGAGATGACGGTGGCCCACTGCTGTGCTGTGCATGCCATTTACTTATGCTCCCGCTGGCGAGACCAGTTAGTCTACTAGACTGTGAATGTCTAATGTCTGCCTTGACTGCTGTCTCACTTTTTTCATTCTATACGCAGGCAACTCGGAGAATGACGACTATGGAGCGCCTCGGCGTTAACTACGCACCCGAGGAGGAAGACGACGATGAACTTAGCCCGATGGCGACCATCCGGGCAGCCAACACTGTTCTGCGCATGCTCATGAGCAGCTAGCCGCACCACCTGTGATATATTCCACCCATCCCACCCCCCGCCTTTCGCACCTAATGTACAGCCAGAGCAATAAATCATTTCTATTTTTTTTACTAAATTTCACCTCATTCTGGTGTATTTTGTCCTTTGACACACATCCAATACACGCTTTACACTAAAGCAAAGAGCTGCAGTGAATCAACGTAAACCGTTCAAACACATTCGTTCGAAAATACTTTTTAGTCCACATCGCGGACAGAGGAAGGGTAAGTGAACACCGCTGTTGGTACGCAGAAGTTATTTCAAAATAACTTCTCGCATTTTTATCGAGTTGTGAGAACTCGCGAGATTTAGTGTTCAGTTGCTCGAGAAAAAAAAGTGTGAAGCGTTATTAGGCGGGAACACAAATCAGCTTGACGTCAATAACATTTGTCGATGACAGTGATCGCCTGGCCAGATGATGTACGAATCAATCGGGAATGCGTGTTGTAACTACTTGTATTTTCTTTCTTCCTTCTTTTTAATGTACATAAGCTATCACATTGAGAATGACATTTCCGAATAATACAATTGACAACAGCTTAACAAAAAAAATCAATGCAAGCAACGCTTTCAGGCAGGGTGAAAAATATTCCAGCCTATATCGCATTCTCCATGGGATGGCAGTGCCGAGAGTTTCTGGTTTTGATATCGTTCAATAAATCTAGTTCTAGTCTGTACAGAACACCGCAGTTGCATACTAGCAATCAAAACCTTCCCGCTTGTCATATGTGATTGCGAATGAAGTTTCCGAGTGCGACATGTCGCCCACAAAGAATTCAAAATGAAGTGTCGTAGTATTTTTCCAGGCGTTCTACGTCCCCCTGAATAACACCGCTCAAAGTACCACACGTACAAAGTATCTGTTGATGTCTGTTGGGGATCTGTAAGTTACATACAGGTAGGGTGGGGAGTGGTCCTTAAGGTTCCGCCGCGTACAAACACTAGGTGGGCACCCCTTTGCGGGAGCCCATCGGCGTTGGTCGAGGTTCGGGCACGCTGAACCAAGGCCGGTCGGTCCGTCAGGTCAGAGCAGCCAAGCAGGGCTGCCTCCCAGTACTACTGGGAAGGGTTAGGTAGAGGGGTGAGTTAGAGAGTTTTTTGACACGCCCACACCATGTGGAAAATATAAATATCGCAGGAATTTTTCTCACAGTGCGGCCCCGTGCAAACGGGGGTTGAAGAGTTTCAGGATTGCCAGGCACAACAAAGTTTAGGTGTGCCTCACGCCTTTTTTTACACCTCTCCCATAACATATCTTCGAAAATATACGCGAAAGTTTACTCTGGAATGCCTACCGCATTATATTTGATACACTTAATAATACATCAAAAAAAGATATCGAACCCTTGAAAGCCTCGTGGAAAAGCACTTATTGCATATTTAGCTGGTCGGAATGAAGTGGTACTTAGTTACACATTTAGTCAAGCCAATTAAATATTAATTGCTTAACCTAAAGAAATTATACCTTAAATCAAATTTCGCTCATTTATCCTAAAACGAACTCTACAGGAAGAGTAGAAATGGTAAGCGTTATCTCAGTTTTTCTCAAGCCAGCTTGTGGTAATAAAGGGTGACAACTGTTATG
Organism: Rhipicephalus microplus; assembly: GCF_043290135.1. Lineage (NCBI taxonomy): Eukaryota > Metazoa > Arthropoda > Arachnida > Ixodida > Ixodidae > Rhipicephalus > Rhipicephalus microplus. The sequence goes on from NC_134704.1 coordinate 79,390,002, forward strand.
TAGTCACTAGCGCCCCCCTACAACTTGATTCAACTTGCTCAATAAACGCCACTCCCACCACAGAGTAGGCCAGTTCTCGCTCGCACAACATGGCGTTCGTCGTCACTCATTTCTGTCGCGCCCCATTCTCATAATCGCGACACATCGAAACATAACAACAACCACCAGCATTCTTTCCGATTAACAGTCTTTGTACTCTCGTGAACACTTTTCAAAGCCTGTCTATTATCTATTGTGTTAGAAGCCGTACTACCTATGCTTACTACACGGCGTCGGAAGCACACGACGTTCCAAACACTCAAAGTCAGACGCTAGAGCTTTGTGGACACGAGTTCCGATGCAGTAAGTACCGGTGCCAATCAACGGCAATGCCTCGATGGCCCGATGCCACGGCGCTTCCCGAGCGAAGTGACACGGTGACGACGCGCATCGCTTCGTGCACGGCCTCGCACCGGGAACAGCGCGAGCGTCATAGAGGCGTGTCGGATCGCGAGGTCAGATAAAAGGGGAAGCACCATCTGCCTGATTGCTGTCCCGTTTTGTTGGCTTCTCTCTCGAAGACCGGCTTTGTCATACACGTCAACCCCGAACCATGTGATCAATATCTACGTGACGCTGCTGCACGTAACTACGCGTATGTTATTTAAAGCGTTTGCGCTCACGTAGACAGTCTATACTGCTAATCTCCCGGCACCTAAACTGGAAATGCATAATCGCACTGTAGCAGTTTTTTTTTAACCGAGCAGTTTCTTTTTCACCCATACACGACATTGCACGCAACGAAAGTGCGCGGAAACAAATTCTGTTTCCTTCGAAAAAGTTCTCGTTACATTCAGATGTCGTAAATATCCACTGACCACATGCATATCACGCATAGGCTTTATTATAAGGTCCCTTTATTGCATTTCTACAACACTGAATGCGGTAGCCTGGTCACGAGCTCAGAGTCCTGGGTCGCGCCACTTCGTTCTCTTCGTCTTCGCTCGCTTGTCCCTAAGCTGATAAATAATAGTTTTCTTGATATTTCTATCGTTCTGCACCAAGCATAATTCAGTTCTATTTCACCCGGGGTTTGAGCAATCGATGCTCTGTCCACACATGTATAACCAATAAGCTGAACACACAGCTTTGCTATATGACCTCGGCTTTCGAAAAGGGAGCTTGCAGCTGCCCAGTTCGTGCACCGTTTACTGTGACTCAGGTGTTTTATTCGAAGTAATGTTTTATGGAGTTGATAATTTGACGATTGATCCACTGTTGAGGAGCAGGCACGATGACGTAAGGAGAAGAAGAAACGCCGACCAAAACGGAAAGGTTTCTTGGCTGATCCCCCAGAGTGGGTATGTGCCAGAATTGACAAGCAACAAACAAACAAACAAAAAGGGTAAGGACAAAATTTTTACACTTTTTAGCCTTTTAATTTTGGTTGGCGTTTCTTTTCTTCGTTTATTCATAAGAAATTTATACATACATGTTATTGCAAAACTAATAGCGCTGTATTGTCGATATAATGATCTTTAATCGTGTTCATTCTATATATAGCAGCAACGAAAGAACAGCGAATTATATGGCCAAAAATGGAGCGGACTCCGTGCCATCTGAAAAAAAAAAGTCAAGAACAAATAAACGCTAGGTAATTAGATAATGGCCTTCCCCGTCATTCCAGTTCATAAGTCCACGTACGAACACGCTTGCGCCGAGAGACCACTATCTCTGTTTCGCGGAACGCACTGAGTGAGCTTCGCGGGCGGGGTGTCTCCGAAGCGAGGTCGAAATGGAGCAGGCCGCTGAGCAGAGATTACGCAAGGGGACATACGGACCTTTAATTCACTCCCTTTATAAATGAGATTGCGTGAAATGAGCGATGAAAAATGTCCATGGATGTATTCCAACAGCTGCTGCAGGCTTCGCCACGTCACACCTAATTGTGTCTGCATGCACAGCCTTGTTACTTTTGAATGTAATCTCAGAAACCGGAGTTACGTGGTTGATTAAGTACGCGTATTTGTTGTAGTTGTTGTTTACTTCATAATAAATAAGCTTGGCTGTTGCCGAAAACTACACTTCATTTATTATTTTTATTTGAAAAATTAAACAACGAGCCTGCCGCAAAAATTTTGCTGCAACCTATTACGTGCAGAAGTGAATACGCTAAAAATAAAAAAGACAATATTGTAATAGGAAGTTCCAGTGCAACATATTTTGCGGAAAGGCTGTTTTGTGTGGCCAGTAACTGCTTGCGATGTACGACGTTAAGAGGCGTTTTCTTCGGTATGCGCGGGCATCCAAGTTCCTAAATTCTGTACAGTCTGCGTGCCTCAAATAACTCAGAAAGTACGTTATAAAGAACCCCGAACCCACAAGCTGGAAGACGAGATAACGGTTTCTCTTTCGCCTCCACACCCTTGCCCTTGTGCACTATCTGTTCCTCGCGACATAAATAATTGAAAGGCACGTGGAGGCACTGTCAGTGTGGATTGTCACGCTAGGTCTGAAACTGTGCGACAAAACGTGACGGCAGATGAATCGGGAATGATAACCCCTGTTTATTAACCACTCGAAACCTCGAACACTCCGGTGGCGACATGGGCAGCACAGCGATTCATTAAAAGACTGATCTAGATGACAGAGAAGAATGCGACAACCATATTGATAAACCTGAAATGGCTTTCCTAAGCGAAACGCCAAGGGTCTAAGGGTTTCTGCAATGAATATATTGCTTCAATGCTATGTCGTTAAGGTAACTTGAACAAACGAGATGGACGGAAATGTTGTAGGCCCGTGTGCTCAGATTTGGGCGCACGTTAAAGAACTCCAGGTGGTCAAAATTTCCGAAGCCCTCCACTACGGCGCCTCTCATAATCATACGGTGGTTTTGAGACGTTAAACCTCACATATCAATCAAACAAACGAGATGGCGCTAATACGCCTTCGCTTGTCTACCCAATGTCGCCGACTCTGTCCACATGGGACGCTAATAAAATCCAGTCACATTCCGAGTGCCATCGACCCCTGATTAGTAAGGGAACATTTTTGCATATAAAAACAGCGCAAAAATACAGAAAAAGGCTAAAGAAGAGACAAGTCTTTGTCGATATTTTTGCGCTGTTTTCACATCCAAGCATGAACCGCCAAGTAGCCCAACTTTCCCTTCTAGAGCGAGAGAACATTTACCATTGTCCGCTTATATAAACACGACGTACGCCCAACTCATATGGAGCTTGCATAATTGAATATTTTCCCCTGTTGGAAGCACATTTCGTTTGTCAAGCACAATCAGAGGTGTCACGGCGAACGCGCATCGCGTCCGTCCAGCTTGGCTTCCTCGACAGCTTAGCCATGTGTTTCGGCGCTACACTGTAGACTAAGCAAAGCTTCAGCGCGACGTGCCTGCAGGCCTGGTTATTTTAATCTCGCAACCGATCCGAACAAACATGCTCAATCTTGAGCGCAGTCGTCATTTGTCGGCGCGGACAGAACGGCGGCTGTTGGTTCGTTCACCTGACAGATGATGGTCAGCGAGCTCTGGTGGCAAGCATGCGATAAGGAAAGGACGGACACTATCGAGGTTATTCGTTGCACGTGACCCTCCGGCACCGGAAAAAGGCGGCTGCAGCATGTGACTTACAAGTGACGAAAGCTCTGGTTTAAAGCGTAGTGCGTAATGGTAAACTTCATTAGGAAATTGTGGATATGACAGTGCCCAAGTGAGTGGATATTCGATCCCCCCATCTACGATGCTTTAGAATAGCAATTTCGGTACGTTGGCTTCAAGGTTGTGTTTTGTGTGTGTGTCGATGTGTCCGTGTCATCGAAGTTTTCGCGCCTAATGCAATCAAGGTTCTCCGCTCTGTAGCCCGTGCGTTCAAGTCACGTTTCTTTCCGAAGCGGATTTTCTTGCGTCGTTCATCACTCGAGTGACCTTCGCGGCCCGGAAGGGGAGCGCTGCCACAATTTACATTCAAGGCATAGCTTTTGCTGACCGTTCTCAGCCTTGCCGTGCACCTTGAGAGTTATGCAGTGCGTCTGCTAGTCGAGCTCAGTAAAGAATGTTGCTTCGGGCAAGCAGTTCCATAATGGTACACTATGCGAAAATCTGAGGCTAATGTCTACGGGAGATTCTACACATGACGCTTGACCCAGCATGTGAATGATGGGCAGTACGTGCAGTTGTCGGCAAGCTTAACACAAAGCCTCCGATGTGTGACCTGGGCTATTCTGACAGATGCCAGCTGCGAAGCGCTGAATGCTGTTGCCGAGATGATATCGCAGTATGCTTGGATAGTGTGTCGGCATGCATGGGTGACATTTCGGCAACACAAAACAAAGCTACGCGGTGCTAGCGTTAATCATATTGTTTCAGGGAATGCTGCGGAGTGTTCGTGTTAAGCTTGTGGACGATTGTATTTATGATTTTGACTAAACTTCCTTTTCCTGGCTACGTGTGGCCTGAAGCCATTTCGTTCCAAGAGAAAGTTCAGCAAAGGTTCAGCCTTCCAACTTAACCACCTTGACCCTTTGAGGCTAACCGATTCAAACCAGCTTGCGAGGTTCACAAAGATTTACCACTGTTTTATTCAAAACAAAAGCCAAAAACTCGTCGATTGCTTCGGTTGCAAGGAACATGCACACTCGTAGCCGTTGCCGGGCATCCTAACCCCCGTATTCTAGAACGTCCCTTCACTCAACGCTTCACCTTCACTTGAGAAAGCAGATTGGAGCGCCGTCTCTATACGCACGGCAAGTCACCGCATATCAACAATAATCTGCTGCGATTGTTGAATAGCGCAGCGTCATTTTCAGCTGAGTGGGGGCGCAGTGCTCAGCTCTGTCAAGTGAAAGAAGAAAGTCGAGTCGAGGAGCGTTTGTGAATACGGCGGTTAGACTCGTTTGAACGGAGTGAGGTTGATGTGAATGTTGGCATTTATTGGCTTTCACAAGTTTTTAGAGATAAAAAATATTGATGCTCCTGTAGGTAACTTCTGTTGTTTTGTTTATATGTCTTTCTTTATTTTGTGAATTTTAATTCAGACGAAGCGCAGGAAGTGATTGATCTGCGTTCACCGTGCTTGCCTTCGCTCCTTCTCGCTCATCGTTTAGCAGTTTTAGAAGTTGTGTCGCGCTCGGTTATCTCACTCAGTTTGCGTGTCAACTACGGCAAAGATAAAGACAACAAGTTGTGGCGGGCAGAGAACGGAAGCCGCAGTGAGCTACGCCGAACACGTCAACCATGCATTCGTCGAAGATCACGTATTCGGGCAACACACGGTTTCCGAGGCTTTGCGGTGTGCTAACGGAAGAATTTCTAGTTCCGTGAAGGTTTTTCAGCGTTTCCTAAAAGAAATTGGTGAGCAAAAGAATTGTAATCCATTATTTGAGCAAATATTGATTTTGGATGAGCACATATGAGTAAATCCAGCTCTATTCAAGCCTGACTGAACTGACAGAAGTGAAGTGTCGCTTGACTAATTGGCGAAGACGGCAGCCAAGCTTGTGCCGACAAAATGCGTTTATTTAAAAGGCATGCATTTGAGTTGGGTCAGCTACATAGCTTTAGTTTCTTTTACTTCTGGCGTGTAGTTGAAATTATGTCAAGTAATTATAGGCTGCTTTGTCACCAGTGACGTCATGAAAGAAATTTTCTGTTTGTGATTTATTTCTAGTCGGGTGCCCGGAAATCACCAGTTGTAAAAGCTGCGCTGCCCCTACTCTGAGCGAATGCATGGGAGGAGGGAATTTCCGCTTCCTGTCTCACCACCGAAATACTCGGCGGAGAGAGAGAGAGAATAAAATGAGGGAAAGTCCGGGAGGTTAACCATAAAATAGAGCATCCGCTTTGCTACCCTGCACTAAGGGAAGGGGTAATGGGGAAGAAAGATGGGAAAGAAAGTGAAGAGGGAAATAGATGCACGCAAAAAAAAGGGAAGGGGGGCTGGGGTGCTATAGTCTATACAATAGGCCACTGCCACGCAAAAAGTTCAGTAAGGCCTTCACTGATTTTCTGTGAGCACACAAATCATGTCGCCTTTCAAGCACTGATTGTTCAGACAAAGGTCTGTCGTCAAGGCGAGCTAACGCAGCAGCTAGTTGCCGTCTTTGTACGCTGTAACGAGGGCAGTGACAGACAACATCGCTGCCGCAATGACCGCAAGCAGCACTGTCTTCCATGCCGATTCGGAAGGCGAAAGCTTTGGTGAAGGCGACACCAAGCCATAGTCGGAAAAGCACCGTTGTCTCGAGTCGAGAGAGTCCAGACGGAGGCCGGAGTCGACGAGACGTGTCCAGTCTATGCAGTCGCGTGTGCCGTAAGCACTCGGCGTTCCACAGGGATTTTAATTCTGCATTAGCGATACTTCGGATGGTCATTGCAGCATCAGTCCTTGAAAATGGTATAGATTCTTCTTCACCATTTTCGTGTGCTGATCGGGCAGCTGCATCGGCATGTTCGTTGCCCAATATGCCGCAGTGACTTGGAAGCCACTGAAACGTGATTCTGTGTCCTTCGTCGAAGAGGTGGTGAAGCAGCTCTCTAATTTCCAGCATTAGTTGTTCATGAGGTGCCCGGCGTAAGGCGAATATCAAACACTGTAGTGCTGCCTCTGAGTCCGTGAACACGCTCCATTTCTTGGCTTCTTGGTGTTTAATGACTTTAACTGCGCTACGTAGAGCAGCAAGTTCCGCAGCTGTCGATGATGTCTGGTGGTATAACCAAAACTTCACCGTTGTCGCTGTTGCAAGAAAGATCACCGACCCTGCAGACCCATCCACTTTAGTTGAAGCGTCAGTATATAGATGAGTATGCTCACTGTACTTCTCTTATAACAAGAGAAGAGAAAGCTGCTTTAGCGCTGGAGACGAGAGCCGGACTTTCGACCCTGTGCCTGGAACCGTCAGTTCAACATGTGCATAAGTCATACTCCATGGGGTAGTTGAAATTCTAAATGGAGTTGTATATCCCGTAGGAATGCGTGTGCAATACGACAAGACTGTCAGCAAAATGAGGCATGAGGACGGTCTTCTGGCAGTGAAGCTAGATGATGGGCAGGGGCACGAGTAAGATGCCTCACGTGTGCTCTGAGCGCTTCCATTATAATATGCGTCTTGAGCGGGTAGTCATTAGCGATCTTGATTGTCTCAGCTGTTGATGAACATCGCGGTAGCCCCAGACAAACTCGCAGAGCCATAGCCTGGATTCTTTCGCGAGTCTGAATGCTGGTTCTACAGGTATTGGTCAACACAGGCAAACTGTACCGCAAATAGCCAAGAAAAAAGCGTCTTGTACAATTGCGTCATTGCACGTACTGAAATCCCTCAGGTTTTTCCTCCAAGATACTTGAATAAGTTAGCAATTTCTGTCAGCCTCTTCTTCAAGTGGGCCACATGTGGGTCCCAGCAGAGGTCTCTATCAATGAATACGCCTAGAAATCTGTGCGTCCTGACATATGGTATGACTTGGCCGTCGATAGATATAGCGTATGGTCTCATTGGCTTTCGGCTAAAAGCAATCAATGCGCATTTCGCTGGCGAGATTTTCAGACCCTGTTCCATGAAGTACACTGACACCAACGTCACAGCTTTCTGAAGTCTTTCGCGTACCTGTGGTCTTGTCGCGCCAGATGCCCAGTCACAGATGTCGTCAGCGTACATGGATAACTTGACCACATTTGGTAGTCGTTCTACAAGACCAATGAGAACAAGGTTGAAGAAGGTTGGACTCAAGACGCCACCTTGTGGGACTCCACGATGCGTTGGGTGTTGGGAGGTTGCACCATCTGCAGTGTTCACAAATAAGGTCAATCCCTTGTAAATAACTGCGTGTCCAACAATACAATTGTCCGCCTAGGGCCACTGACTCAATGGCTTCGAGGATGGCGTCATGAAGAACGTTGTCGTATGCTCCCTTTACGTCAAGGAACATGGCAGCAGATAGTCGTTTACATGCCTTTTTATGCTGGACATATGTGACGAGATATAAAACATTGTCGATCGAACATCGGTGACGGCGAAAACCAGCCATGGCGTTCGGATATATTTCATAGTATTCCAGGTACCATTCAAGCCTGGCCAAGATCTCCATTACCTTTCCTACGCAACTTGAAAGTGCGATCGGTCGGTAAGAGGTAATGTCCAGGGGAGATTTGCCAGGCTTAAGAATCGGTACCAAGCGGATAATCTTCCAATCTTGCGGAACGACGCCAACTTGCCAGGAATCGTTGAAGATGTTAAATACTCGGCAAATCTGTGCAGTAGGTATCAGTGTAGCTGGCTGAAAGATAGGTGCGTCACAGTTCCCTACAGTAAATATTTTTGGAAAGTATGTGTGTTCGAGCTATTCATGTGATAGTGTGGCCTCTGGTAAGTGATTGTGCGACACATTATAACACGCAGGGTTAAATTACAATACCACGGATGGCACATGTGACCATGGCTACAGTGATCATCTGTTGGTATTGTCACGCGTGATAGACCAGACAGAAAAAGTGGGACTTGCTGGACAACCGCTACTATTAAGTGTGAAAATTAATTGGATAGTCATGTGTTATGTAGCTATACGAGTATTTTTTTTTATTTGCCGGCGTCTGTATTATTAAGAGCAAAGCTCTCAAAGCTCGATGTTCAGCCGCGCCCACTGACGCAGACCTAGGAAGGCCACGTTAACTCTCGGCTTCTCCCTACCCTCTCTCTTTTTTGTTGTTGTTGCTGGCCACACAGGGTCTCATGCTCATCCCGGAGGCAGACAGAAATTAGGTGCCTTTTTCCTCTTCTTTCTAACCACTACCACCACCATCCCGTGTGCTGTCTAGCTGTAGCACGATGCTTTCTAAGCAGCGCTTGTACCGTCGGTCTCACTTTGCCTTTTCCGTCCCATATATACTGCGCTTGCACTTCAAAAAAAAGTATGCATCACCACCCATTCTGTTCCCTGCCAAAGTCATATATATCAACATAGGAGGCCCTAGTTACTGTGGGTGGAACACCTCGTCTAAGGCCCCACTGAAAATTAAAATTGCGGCGGTGGTGGAATGTTTCTTACCCCCCCCCCCCCCCAAAAAAAAAAAAAAAAAGAGGGGACCAGTGAGAACACTATTTGCACTGACTTAGAGGAAGTCGGCGAGGACACCTTGGGATACCGCAGCCTCCAACGCGCGCTGGATGAGCCGGCGTTGTCCGGGCCTTGTCAAAGGTCGGCAATTTGCCTCCCAAGCCCGATTCGGAGAGTGGAGCCTCCCACGGCCAATTTACGAGTTATACATAGTATACCTTGGCTTGCGGTAGGCTCTCATGAATAAAGTCTTGTGGAAGCAGCTCCGGCCGCGGAAATGTTTCCATTCGTGCTTGACAGCCGGGCGACATCTCCGACTTCATCGACCGATTTTATTCAACGTGAACGCGGTGCTGTTTCGGTCGATTGTGAGACGTATAGAATCACGAAGCAAGACGGATGTGGCAGCCGCCCCATTAACTCCGACCGGGACCAAAAATAGTTCGCGGCGTCGTCGTCACGAGAGGCCGTGCTGGGCGTGTTCCGATTCTGCACCGCATTGTTCCGCTGACACATATTTTGGCCGCAAGAGGTCAAAGTGTCAGAGGAACAATAACGCCACCACGTCCTTTAAATGCAAATGTCGCCAATGTGCAGGAAGCCAAGGAAACGTGGCGGAGAAGCGTACGTCTCTATAGTTTATTTACGAATGAAGCTATATTGAGTTGTATCCTTTGCTGTTTCGTATTCCAAACGTAATAATCAGGGGTTCATGTTCCAAAACTACGGTATAGTAAAGAGGGACGCCGTAGTGGAGGACTCCGGAAATTGAGATGACGTGGGGTTTCATTAAAGCGCACCTAAAGCTAAGTACACGAGCCTCAAACATTTTTTGCCTTCACCGAAAATGCCACCGCCGTGGACAGGGTTCGATACCGTGTCCTCCGGGTCAGCAACCTAGCGCCATAAACACTAGACCGAAATGGCGGATGTGTTTTAAACAACTAAGCGAATATTGGACAGCTTAGGGTTCACGCACGTATAGGATTCGCGTACGTCGAGCTTCTACGTGTATGCAGTGTGTACGCACAGAATTTAACGGCCATGCGCTGGCTTCACGGATGTACGTGAGATTCTATTCCTTGCGTGTGTTTCATGTGCTCGCAGACGTCGTCGCGCGGGATCTCAAACAAGATAGCGTGACGAGCGCGATAACGAGATAGCCTGTCTAGAGTTGGCTACCGCAGTGTTCGTGATTCCCACCAGATGCAGCTACATACGTGGTGGCTCTTTCCGCGCGTCGTCTACATGCACTGCCTAAAAGCGTTTCTGGTGGTGTGCACGTAACGTACGTGGACTTTTCATGTATGCGTACGTGAAGTCCCTACGTACGTGAAACTAAAACGGCCTATTGCTCGGTAGGCGCATACTCATGGAAACGGTTGGGTTGTCGAATTGGATTTTTTCTGACCTTATATATTCACATGCCGATACACACACACACACAAAAAGCGCCAGGCCTGCGCTGAATGCGCAACACTGTCACAGCAAAAGCTAGAGGAGGCAGTGGCACCTAGATAATTTCAGGCCTGCTCACTGTTTCTGCGGCGGCCTTTGACGTCACTCCGTTTAGACCGGTGTGTTTCGCTGCGCATACGCGCCTACACTTGCTCTCGTCGCTCGACAGATATGGATTGCCAAGCCTGGCGAACGTTTTCGTGGCGTGCTGGTGGGCTTGTTGGCGAATTGAGTAGGCCGGTTTTTTCTGTGTCCGTGCACTGTAACGTGGATATGTGATACGCTTTGTGCACTGGATATTCGCAATCTGAACGGATGCAAATCAGAATGGTTGGGCGAAGCTGTGTGCCAAATCGTCACGGCAAAGGAACCAAAGTTTCGAGTGTACTCGTTTCCTAAGGTCAACCGAAGAACGAAATGGGAGCGTTTCGTTCGCAAAGCTGACGTCGACATCTGTTTTGTTCGCGACCGTAAGGTACGTGGGCCCGAACTACATATTTTGAAGTCGTTCCACCATCTACGCCGTGTTCCGTTCTTGCTCTAAAATAAAGGTGTCATGTGTGCTTCTGACTTGTTGGCGTCAGCCATAGAATTAAAATAACAAAAGTGCATGGCAAAACTTTTTCAGAATAGGCATTTTTTTCTTAAGCGTCGGTAAACATTTTGCTATTGGTGATTAGCGCCACGGACTTCTTGTATTACCTCTGTTGACTTGGTTGAGAAAAATGGAAGGAACGCTGTTCTATTGTTTAGTGTGTTGGTTTTGCGCATAATATTTTCTTTTAGGTGTTCCTACCACTTTATTGCGTCATTATAATTTTTCGCGAGTCTCATCAGCATTATAGCGTAATATGTATTCTTGAAATTCAGATGGGTGTAGACACTTACGGTAAAGCGCTTTTTTAAATAGTCAGGTGTGGGAGGTCTGCTTCAAGCTAGAATATTTAGGAACCTCAACCAAAAAATATACTGATCCAAGAACCGGCAGTGCAGTATAAGCGCCCTCGGGGGGCTTTAATCTATATACCCAGTACTAACAATTTTTTCAGGCCCAAGGTATATGAGCGACTACGCACATATGTGAGATGGGCCAGAGCAAAAGAGGAAACGCCACTCCTTGTGTTGGTCACAAGAGATTTTTATTAAACAAAAGATTTTGTTTTTTCTTCCAATAGTCATCACCCTGATATTGTAATGATTGAACATACTCGTGGCAGCAGCACATACTCTCCCCAATAACTTTGTGACTATGAAAACAGATGTTAGAAAAGGAATTAGCAAACCCCACGTACAGTGGGAATCGATGATAAGCGAAACACGAATGAAAAATGTTGATATGTCACTTTAAAATCAACACAACGTTACGAGGTGAAGGTAAATGATGCCGTACATTACTTCCGTGCCATAATTATCATGTTTAGATGTGTTTTTTACCTTCGTCATCTATTCACGTCACGTGATACCAAATTTAGTGTATGTGGAGCTAGCGAAACGGCCACGAGTACGCTATAGAGCGTAGTATGTTGTCATGTTCTTACATGATACGCGTGTCAGGATTATAATGTTTGTACCAGTCATATATTTCGTCATCCATTGACGTCACGTAACACCAAAGCTGGTGTATGTAGAGCTAGAAAAACGGCCGCGAGCGCGTCATGAAGGGCCCAATGTGACTCCGATGTAGTGTTGACGCGCGCGCACGCTGGGCACAGCGATACTACGTTAGCAAAACGCGAGCACTCTATAGTCTTACAGCAGGCATGGCCAGCGTCCGTCGGCGCGGCCCGACGGTAACCGGTGCGAAATGCGCCATTTCACGCCAATGAATTACCCAGACAGCACTGCGTCTGCCTCTTTTCATGACGGAGGAACCATGGAGTTTCCAACGCCAGCGTGATGCGACGAAATGAATGCTGGCGAGCACGTGCACCGTGTAACGTCAAAATGTATTGGCGCCATGACTGTGGCATTTAGTGATGTTATCGCATGACACGCATTTCATGATTATCATATTTGCACCAGTCGCATACCTTCGTCATCCATTGGCGTCACGTAATACCAAATTTGGCATATGTGAAGCTAGCGAAACCAGGCCGCTAGCGCACCATGAGTATGGCATGTATTGATGTTGTTACATGACAAACACGTCGTGATGATCATGTTTGGATGTGTCATTTACCTATGTCGTCCGTTCGCGTCACATAATACCGAGTTTGGTACATGTGAATCTAGCGAAACGGCCGCGAGCTCACCATGAGCGTAGCATGTAGTCATGTTGTTACATGACGCGCATCTCATGATTATCATGTTTGCACCAGTCACATATCTTTGTCGTCCATTCAAGTACTTTATTACCAAACTTGCTAAAAGTGACGCTAGTGAAACGGCCGCGAGCGCATCATGAGCGTGGCATGTAGTCATGTTATTACATGACGCGCATGTCATGATTTTCATGTTAGGGTCTGTCGCTTGTGTTTGCTATGCACTCATGCCATGCCATACCAGTTTTGCAACTTTTTCATGTGAACGAAGCCACCGCAAGAGCTGCAGAATCATGAAATCTAAATCATGACATTCATGACATACCTGTCATGATTTTCATGTTATGACTAGCCAAGTCGTAGGCGGCTAGATAGATCGATAGATAGGTACGCTCAAAGTCGCCGAAGTTCACTAAGTAATGCTTCGCATTTAAAAGTACCAATATAACTGCCGAAATTATGCCAATGAGCTGGAACAGTTTTTCTGCACGTTCTATAGATATTCTGTTTGTGGGCGTGCGTGTGTGTAGATAAATAATGAATACAAAATTTACCTTTTTGATTTCGTTATTTTGTTAATCCAATAAATTTTGCTCGTTAGATAGACCACACGTTCGATAGCACGATCTTTGGCTTTTTCCTTGAAAAAAAAGTGGCCCACAGATAAATCTCCAAGCGCTTTCAAGCGTAACACATCACTTAAACCAGCGCCTTTTTGACGCAAAAGACAGAATAAATATGTTAAGCATGCACAACTGACCGCGAACGCTTTGTGTTTTAACGAGTGACGATGCGGGCTATCGATTCACAGCCTCCCGTATACGTGCGATCGGTCGAGCAAAACGAGTGATGTCACGGTGGCAGTGAGCATTCCTGAAAATATTCTTCTAGGTGGCATTAGAAAAGGGCCTTTAAGAACCTTTCTTAAACACTCTTTGGGTAGCTGCTGCAAACCCACTTGCACGGTACCCACTAAGCCATTATTCATTGTGCAGTAGGTAGACATTCACTATGCCATCCTTCGTCATTCGGAAGCGTGGTACCTGCTGCAGACTTTGCTGACGACGATGATATGGCCGAAGCTTTTGTAATCCCCACAATAATTCACTGGGAACATGCGCCACAGTAATTGGGTGAACAGTATCAAGCTTTTGTAAAGGGTTGGAGCATTCGACGACCCACTCATTGCGCAATTCGCATTATCTGACGGCTGGTTCTTCCTTTGCCTTTCTTTATAACGCTCTATTACTGATATTAACGCGATTCATTTCCCGACATCAAGCCTGCTTTGGGCCAGGCTTGATGTCAGCATGGCTAAGTGTTAGAATATTAGGCTAGCACGCAGGGTACCCGGGTTCAAATCCCAATGTCTCCTTAGTGTTTTTTTTTTATTTGCTGACTCTTTTTTTTCTTATTTTGTGCTATAGTGGTTGCGGACACCAGTGGCGCGAGCGGTGGTACGTGACCGTGTTGTGATCTCATAACAGCTTTTGCTGTAAAAGTAAAATATACAGGTGGTGATACCTACGTGTCATGTAAAACAATCTGTCGTCCGCAATGCATCAACGGTTGTCAGCAACTGAGAAGGCGAATTTCGCAGACTATAAAGGCTATATACAGACTGCTTCACGATAGGTTTCGAGGTTTTTCGCAGACCGTCGTGAATGCGCCGTGACCCGGAAAATCTTTTGCGTGGCAAAGAAACGATTCTGCGAGCCAGAACGTTTGCGAACGCTCAAACGAAATTCAGTAAATGGATGCATGCATCTCGTCCGCTTTTTGGCGTAGCACGAAACTATGGGTGTCGGGTATTTGTAAAAAGAACAAACCGCCATTCTCTGCGCTGAAGTTGCCTCGCCAGGCACAGTAATAAATGTCCGGGAGTGCATGTAGTAAAAAGTGGCGCCATTACTTGGCATAGAAAAAATGGCTCAGTGTTTTCTTTGACTTGCAAGTGTTAGCTGTTTGCTCTGCTGTTGTTGCTATGCTGGCAACTGGAATCGTTATATATATATATATATATATATATATATATATATATATATATATATATATATATATATATATACTCCTTACTGTCTACATAAAACATGAAAGAGCCGTCAGCAATCTTTCTACAACATATCAGCAGACATTCTGCAAATGGAACACACCCGTGAATGGGCCTCTGTATACTAAATCTTTTTTTTTTGCATTGTGACAGAACAACACAGACAACAGGGCGAGAAATATGCAGGACACATCGCCGACTATCAACTAATTTCTTTATTGCCGCCAACGGCAAATAATATATAGGCAGGCGAACAAAAAATCGAAATATTGTACGAATGCTATTGAGCGACTCGGCCGGCAGTCATTACCATCAATTAACACGGGCGTTTGCAGAATCTGGTGAAGAGAAAATCAACGAAAGCGTAAACACTACCAAAAAAATTGCAAAAAGACCGATGACATATGGCGGTTAGTACAGAACTGATTAAGCCGTTAAAACCTACTCATTCATAAATTAACAAAAAACAAGAAGCAAGGTCGAACCAGGGTCGCTTGCTTATATATTTTCTGCCTTTCTAATAAAGGAATCAATTGGTAGGCAGTGCTGTGCCTTGTATACTCATTGTGCCGTTGTTGACGTTCACTGTGACAAATCAGCCCGCATAAGAACCCTGGTGCCTTTTTGCATCTTTCCTGAAGAAAGAAGAAAGAGGCGAAAGAGGGGTGAGGACAAAAATAAAATTTCATATGCCTCATAATTTCGTCAACCAATTTAGGATGACATATAGAAACATACGATGTGTTTTCTACGAGTGCCAGCATAAAAATAAGGATTGTTGAATGATGATTATAGACTTGAGATAGTGAGATGTACATCTCCTTGAATAATAATTTGGACGGTACAGCGTACGTATTGCCAATCTATATAAGAACATGGGTTTCCTGCCGAATCTGCGGTGCTTACTTTTGTTGATCTTTCCCGAAGTCAAGTTTCTGCTGCCAGATAAATAAACATTGAGCGAAATTCAGAAATTATTGTTCCTAACATCCAGTACCAGTGATTAAACCTCTCCGCGAGGAACTTAACTGTAAATTAATAAAAGAAAAAGAATGTCAATCTTTAAGGGCATGCAATGAAGCTGATGTCTAATATCGGCACCCCTGTTAAAGTAGTGCGGTAATACTATGAAAAGAGAGAAACAGAAATAGAGCTGCCCAGAACCTAACAAACCCTCAAATCCACCAGGCAAAACAGCTTGGTTCGTATTCCAGCTCTAAAATATACAGCGTTCGCTCACTTGTTACTAACGTGGCATTTCACAGAAGTATAACAAGAGTCCCTTTTGTGCAGAGCAGTGCAATCGTTGCGGCCTTCTCTGCTTGAAAAAAATGTGAGGTGACCACCTTTTTTTCTATCTGATTTACTCGGTTCCAGAAATGTTAAATTGCCTATGTTTACTTGATTTGAAATTTTTGTGCAAATATATGAGCATTTGCATTATAGAGTAAAAAAATGTGGTATTCATGACATGTGTGTATTTTCTCAATTATTCGTAATATAAAGCTATATACCGTTTGTTTCGAATCTAACAATGTGATTCATTCGCTTTTCATTTGTTATTGTCTACCTCAGGCTCTGAAAATCCCATCTACAGATTCTTAGGAATATGGTGCTTAGTAGCTACTGTATAACTCGCGTATTTCGCAAGCGTAGTATAATGCAACGTATTCCTTCTGTATTTCGCGCTGTCAGGTTTTCTGTTTCCTTTTCTGCTTTGCACGGTGTTTTTACTTCTATACTACTCGTGGGATATTCATTTTTCGTGTAATTTATGGTGTATCACATGCATCACCATTTGCGACACCTTTGCCGAGTGACACCAGGCGCAGGAGCCCATTGTCAGGCCTTTATAATATTGATACAGGACTTTCGTTGAAGTGTGGTAGAGGAGAAAGAAGTGAACGTGTTCTGTACCAGGCCTGACGGCTGCAACCATCTATCATTCCGCCTGTACAATAAACATCTATCACCCGTAACATAATTGGTGGAGGTGCTGGGTAACGCCTTGGAGCACCGGACAAGTACGGCGAAAGACACACCCCTAGAGCTTCGCTGGAGCCGCAGACTCGCAGGGCTTCCGCCGCTACCAGTCATCATGAACCCTGACGGCGAAATCCAACCAGCTGCGTTTAGCACCTATGGTCACCATTACAGGGAACCGTGCCCGTTCTCTGGGAAACCCGGAGAGGGCGTCGATGAATGGCTCAAGCACTATCGGCGGGTGAGTCTGTACAACCACTGGGACACTACCGGCCAGCGCAACTACGTACTACTTTTTCTTGAGCGAACCGTGTTGATGTGGTACGAGAATCATGAGGAGAATTTGACTACGTGGGCGAGTTTTGTGGACGAAATCAAGAAGTGTTTTGGAGATACGACCACCATAATGAAGTGAGCTGAGCAGACCCTGAGCCAACGTGCTCAAGTCCCTGGGGAGACATGTACGATGTATATAGAAGAAGTTTTCAAGCTTTGCAAGAGTGTGGACCCACTAATGACTGATGAGGATAAGGTCGGGCATCTCCTTAAGGGCATTGCGGAGGATATTCATCACTACCTAATAGGAAAGGATGACTTGCAGTCGGCCAATGACATCATCCGTCATTGCCGAACATTTGAGGCCCTTAACGCTCGGTGCATTTCGGCAAAGTTTGGTAGACTCCCCAACGTCAAAACGGTCGCAAGCATCGACGTAGTCCTTCCACCCAGTGATATGGCGTCAACAATACGAGAGATAGTGCGCGAAGAACTTGATCGGCGGGACGCTGCTGGGCCGTCGATAGCACATGGCCACGGTCGCCTTTTGCTCCTGCACCTTGTTTCTGCAGTGGATCTAAAAGAATCTCCAACCTAAAGGCATCCGCAAGTCGGCGCTCGTGTGCCCTGGTGAATTCACTAGGTGTGTTTAACACTCTGACGTAGTGAATCTCAGTGCCCACTTAGAAAGACGCTCCTGCCTGAGATCTGCCCCGTCAGGTGCCGCGACGATATGAGATTCTCAAATGAGAAGCGTCCGCTCTTTCAATGAATCATTAAATCAATGTTTATTTACCACACTGACAGTTATTTGACCTTATGCTTCGATATTATATATCTGCAATGTAACTCTTTACTTGACTCCTGAAATTTGTGTCCGTCTGAATAAACACAAATTTTATTGAATATTGGGAAAACAGGAAGTGAGGACTCAATCGTCCCGGAAGTACATGGAAAGCAAACCAGAGTGCCATCCGTCCCTCGTTCCACCAATGAGGCTTCACCTAACCCACACACTAACCTTATTCATCAGCGATTAAGGATAGCTTGGCCCAAACTTTGCGCGTGAGCCACTGGACCAGTTGTTCTCAGCCATGGATGTTTCGAGGACCCCTTGAGGACCAGTTTAGGTGGTAAAGAACCCATTTCAGTGAGAGAAGAACAAGGTTACAAACTAAGCACCATGAAACCTTTCATTTTTCTTAGTGATGAACGGGCAAACTGAAGCGCTAGCCTATTCGATCTCGAGAACATGTCAATAAGTTGTGCGGTCTGCAGGTGACATTAAACTTGTTTCTGGCTATGTTCGCTCTTCAAGTATATATGAAAGCTAAGAAAAAGTATGCCCACATGCACATACGCTAATTGTCTCTTGTGTTTTTTTTTTTTTTTGTATGATAAACGTTGCGGACCCCCAGAAATGGCTGGGGGTTCTTGGATCCCCACTCGAGATCAACTGCTCCGGACGTTCGAGGCATTCGCGACAACTTGATTCGCTTATTTGAGCATTCAATACTCCATCGTTCTTTCTGCTTTTGTTGTATACCTGATCTGGTCGGCATCCAGTTGTTGTGCGGAACTTCTTGCAGCTCGAGGCCCTCACGTGGGTATCGATCGTTCCGGTTTTAAACTTTCGCGACCCCATGCCGTTCAGAACGCACACGCTTTCACTGGAACTTTCTTGAGAACATTGAAAGCCGGAAAATCGGCTTCCTTTTTACGAGATCTCGACGTAACGCTTCAGCGAGCTCTGTTGCAGACAGCCGAGCGAGCGGGGCCGCTTTGAAGGCGTCCGACGTTGCCTACTAGGCTTTTCTGCGAACGCCGTGGGTGGTTTCTATACTTCCATTTTTATTGATGCAACTGAGTCAATTTCTCTTTCAAGTTGAAACTTATACTAGCATCGCGCGAGGTTACTATTCCGAGACTCAGTTCAATAATAATAATAAAAAAAAAAACAGCGCACCAATCTCGCAGTACTAATGTCGTATACATCTCTTTTTTTTTTTTTATTCAGCGAGGCGTCCACTCGATAGCTCCACGTTTAAGACGAAGTTTTTCCGTGTCGTTCAGCAGATCCACGCGCTGCTTGTCCGATTATTTTCGCGTCTCAAAGCCAAAGCCTGCCGGACAGGGCTTCCTCGTTTGAAAGGCGCGATCGGTTCCTACGGGAATCCTTGCAAACGCCCCCATTTAAAATGAATCCATGCCCTCTATATTCTGGTGTTTTTTTTTTTCAACTTTCTTCTTGCTGTTTCTAAAATACATTTTATAACCTTTATTTTTCACTACAAAGCAAAAAAAAAAAAAAAAGGAGCGCCTGCTGGCCACTTCGAATCCCCACTGACTTAATATATGTAACGCTTGACTAGACTAACCAACCGAGAGTAGGGCAATTAGTCTCTCCATTCCTTTTTTTTCTTTCTTCTGGAGGCTATTTATAAACTACTTCCCTTATTCAGATATATAAACTCCGCTTCGAGAAAACGGGATGTTATTAGTCTCTACAATGGCAACGTAATACGAATCTCGGCTAATGCACGTTTAGCAGAGAGTCAACGACCTGCGTAACTACGAGGCTTTAACTGGGTACTCTCAAAGTTAGCCCACATTTTTTTCTTTCTTTTTCTTCTCTCGAAAGGCGAGCCGACAATAAAACGCCCTTACCCGCCCTTCGCACGCCTGCCGCCGACATGCGCCGCGGATCGAAGCGTAAACCAGTATTTCCTCGTTAAGATCGCCAGAGGCGCTGCACTACAATCTAGATTCGCGGAAGTGAAATACCCTCCCACACCCCACTTACTCTCTCGAAACAGCGCCCTTCGCAATCTCGCCTACTCCGCGGCCAAACAAATACACACAGACACTCTCACTAGGAGACTGGCGCGTTCTTTCCGGGTTCATCTATTCTCGGCTGGCGACACACAGACTCGAGAGCGCTGCAACTTTAAAGCCCATCCTCCATTGTCTCTCCCTCTCCACTTCTTCTGTTCTCTTTTTTTCATTCGCAAGGCGCGTCCTCTGGCGGCGATGGTGGCCGGCTTTGGGCCCGTCGCATCGGCTTGACAGAAGCGGATTAAGCGGCCGCCTCTCGGAAGTGCAGCTAGGGTCACGTGGGCCCCCCTTCTTCCGGCTCGGAACGGAGCTACGGCGCTCTATAATCTCCGTCCATCTCTCCTGCGCCTCCTTTCCCATAAGAAGATGAGATTGGCCATCGCAGCTTTCCTGAACGTCCGAGTAAAATGTAAGGGGTCGTGGCCTTCCCCCCCCCCCCCCCTTTACCACGGCTGTATATACCATGCCGGCGTTGCGGATGCTCCTTCATTTCCTGAGGCGTCCCTGAAAGAAACAAATACAATATCAAGCTGCGTCGTCGCAGAAACAACTCGGCTAACGCGCACGGCCTAACGAGACCCAGGCGACGTTATGTGACTGTTAACTCACTGCGATGGAGAGCGTGTTGTGGCTGTTAACTCAGTGCGATAGAGAGCGTGTTGTGGCCCCAGCGGCATAGATTACCGAGGATGATAAAAGCTTATGTCACCGTTGTTCGGGAAAGTGTTCCTGTCTGTTCCATATGGTTCGAGAGCAACGGCGATGTAATTTATTAGTATACTGGGAAAAGGCGTAACTTTAGGAAGCGGAGCTAGAGCTCGCGGTATTTGTTGTTGCTTGTTTCAAGCCCTCTCGGGAAATTTAATGAAATTTAGTTACCCCGAACGCCGTGAGAAACTGTTTCGAGGCGCTGCGCATCGTTCGTGACATGTCGTATAGAAAACAGGGGAAAAAAGAAAGCTTATTCGGCGTGGCAGCTTGGGCTAGTTGGTATGACATTCGGCGTTTGCGCTTGTTAGAGAGAGAGAAAAAAAGTATATTTTGTTTTATAGCACCTCTTTCGCCTTGCGAACTGCGTTATGACGCCTGTAACCATGAACTAAAATTTGAAGAAGCATTTTCGATAGATTCAAAAATGCCTAATGCTTGTGTGCTAAATCTAAGGCTAAATCTGAGCACACAGACATCAGGCATTTAGGCCATGTGGGGTTCTCTAACGAGCACGGTG
The DNA here is from genome assembly GCF_043290135.1 of Rhipicephalus microplus. NCBI lineage: Eukaryota > Metazoa > Arthropoda > Arachnida > Ixodida > Ixodidae > Rhipicephalus > Rhipicephalus microplus. The sequence goes on from NC_134704.1 coordinate 79,411,136, forward strand.
CACGTTAAAGAACCCCACATGGTCTGAACTTTCGGAGCCCACCACTAGGGCGTCTCTCATAATCATAGGGGGGTTGAGGGACGCTAAGCTCCAGCAGTTATTATTAAGTTTCAAGAAGCTAAACGCTTAATTCAGATATCAGAAGGAAACATTCCTACATTCAGCACACTCCCTCCGAGTATATTGAAATGTATGGCGCATAGTTCACAGCCTTTTCAGATTATGAAGTTTTCATCAAGAACAGGCTGCCGACGCAGGCTTGATTAGGTGCACGGAGCGTTTAAGGTCTCACCACGCAAGCGCACCTTGTAAGAATATGAAAAAAAAAAAACGAAGTTCAGTGATTGTTCCAGTACCTATGGGCATGTACTATACAATCAATTATATTAATATAATTGTTGAGTTTTCCCGACCTTAAACCGTGAAATTATTAGGAAGGACGCCGTAGCAGAAAGCTCCGGAAATTTCGACCACCTGGGCTTTTTTAACGTGCGCCCAAATTCAAGTGAACTGGTCTCAAGAAGTTCCGGCTCCATCGAAAATGCGGCCACCGCCACCAGGATTCAACCCCGCGACCTTCGCGTCAGCATTCGAATGCCATAACCACTCACAATTGTAGGCATCGTAGCGGGTGTGCACAATCAATTGTCAACACAGGGTCGGATAGTGTTTCATTCGAATTAGGATTACTCAGACCTTATTTGTGATATTTTAATAATGCAAGACTACGGCCATGGTACGACTGCATGACTTGAAACAAATTAACGCCGGTAAAGTACGTATGATATAAATTAGTGTTCATTTTTTTTAGGCCACGATGTTACCAGTGTAACGTAAGAAGAGAGAACCAATAGGCAGCACCCTTGCTGTGGGTCGGCTGTTCTTATCCTGACATCCTTTTCCTCTCCTTCGCGCCAACTGTCCGCACGCCAGAACATCGACGTCGATCTTCATCACACCAGCAAGACCTGATTAGAGAATTGGTGAGGACACTGTAGTCCGCCTCGATGTATCAGTGGCTCGGCGGCTGACCCGAAGGTCGCGGGTTCGATTCCGGCCACAGCAGTCGCGTTTAGATGGAGGCGAAATGCGAGAGGCCCGTGTATACTGTGTGGTGTCAGTGCAACGGAACGCCAGATCGTTGAGATTGCAGGAGCCTATTACTATATATACAGTGTCTCTCATAATCATATCGTGGTTTTGGAACGGAAAACCCCATGGAGTTGTTGTTGTTGTTGTTGTTGTTGTTGTTGTTGTTGTTGTTGTTGTTGTTGTTGTTGTTGAGGGCACATTACGCTGCCATATGTGGTCACGATCAATATATAGGCCTACTGCGGAACAGAGTAATCGATGACGCCTCGTGCCTCACAGATCGATCAATCAATCAATCAATCAATCAGAACTGGTTGATACGAAAGTCTTACTTTTTGAAGACTGATAACACAATATAGGTGTTTGTAGCGCCGGGAGGAGAACTTTCCCTGCTTAGAATCGTGTGAGGACTTCAAAGGCTTAACTCTGCATGTCAGGTACTGGCTTACTGATTGTATTACACTAACAGCATATAAGGAAAGAGAGGTACATTAGAGAGCTCGTTTTCTTTGTTAGGCGATATTAATGAGTACTGGCAGATAATAATACCAAAGAAGGTGTAGGGGATGTTATTAAAAGTAATTTTAATGCCTTTGTGTAGAACGAAAGGTGGACGACAAGATAACTTGCCGTGGGCAGGTACCTATAACCTGCGACCTTCGAATAACGTGTCCTGTGCTCTACCACCTGAGCTACCACGGCGGCTATCTCCCCGTCCACTTTATCGGGTATATATGTGGATGTGCATGCGGGATTATTGGTAAGCTGTCAGTTCGTAATAAAGATCACGAGGTACGTGACGCCAAGGGTGATAATGAGTGTCCCACATTCACCGCCATGGCAATGGGCAGCACTGACTGACGCTTTCACGTTTAAATGCACAAATATACCCCACAAAGTAGACAGGCGAATAGCCGCAGTGGTAGCTCAGTAGGTAGAGCACCGGACGCGTTATTAGAAGGACGCGGCATGTTATCTTTGCGTCCACTTTTTTTTTCTTCACAATTGCATTACACTTCTAATAAAATCCCCCATACTTTCTCTTGCATAATTGTCTGTCAATTCTCTATAATATTAAGGTTAAGGTTAAGAATATTGTAGGTAGCCGGCGGATCTATAGCCTTGCATAATTTGCAAGCAATTGCCCCGCCCGATTTCCTCTTTGCTAATTGTAGCTAATGTCCTTTGTTTGTTTCTTAACTAAGCACGAGCAGGCTTTTAGAACAAAAATAGTGCATAGCGCGACGTAAGCCTGCATATGACGGTGACCTTTGTGCTATTCCACGTGCAGCATTGTGCCGGTACTTTTTCTCGCTGCACTATACCCCAAACATAATTGTCACTTATCAGCAGTCCCATGCGAGGTCTGTATAGCAATCAAAAATTTCAAGAGAACTCGCGACACAAGCTTCCTGAAGATCGAGTAACCACGCGGAAACACGATATCAGTCACGCTGTCACATGGCGAGCCTAACTGTTGCAGTTTTTCAAATAAACCTTGCCATTCCTTCTTAAGCTCACGACATTTAAGCAAATAGTGTTCTATATCACCGTTTTCCTTGCACTTCGGGCACAAGGGCGTCGCGGAGAGTCTGATCTTGCGGAACCATGCTGGTGTACGCACTGATCCCGTTCAGATGCGATGAAGCAAGAAGGCCTCTTCCCTTGATAGCTCTTGTGTCACACATGGCTGGTGAGGCGTCAGCCATAACGAGTGAAAATGCTTATTGACAGCTTCTCGTAAGATACGCCGATTGTCTTTGGGAGCCTTCTTCGTTGGTGTAAGCTCCAGAGCACTCCGGGCAAGTCTGTCAGCGACCTCATTACCCGCTATACCCACAAGTGATGGAATCCATTGAAACTTGATGTTTATACCAATGTCATGCAGGTCTTTAAGGATTCTCAGGGATCTTTGAGTGCATCGATCCAAAAGCAATCCATGTTTTAGCCACTGCAAAGGGGGCTTACTGTCCGAAAACAGCACGAGTTGTTGCTGCCTACAAAACTTCAGTTTCTTCAGGGCTGCCTGAATTGCCACGCTTTCACATGCTGTCGATGAAACAACGCACTCGAGTCGCGCTGCTGAGGACGCCTTGAGAGACGGGATCACAAACGCTGCAGCGCTTGCTCCGCGCACTATGTCGACTGATCCATCGGTGAAAACTTTCAAATGATCGGCGTACTTCTCTTCAATATATTCAAGCACAATCGAACGTACCTCTGCTGTGGGTGTGGAATGCTTGCTGTGCATCCGTGGAATCGTCACCTGATAGTCCACATCCTCATGTGACCAAGCTGGGTCTTGTCGAAGTTGTCTCTGTTTCGGAAAATCGATGATAAGATGGCGAAGGGTGTTGAGGGCCACGAAAGCCTGCGATTCTGTGCGTCACAGAAGGCGACTGAGTAGTGCACGTCCTGGGCTTGATTCGCTAAGTCGGCAAAGCTGTGCCAGCAGTCGTTGAGAGGCGAGAAGACGTAACAGCGGAAGACGAGCTTCGTGAAGCACCTTTACGCTCGCTGCAAACTTTGACACTCCTAATGCAACTCTGAGGCCTTTACGATGAAGTTTTTCCAGCCGTTGGTACTGTGACTCAGTCGGAGAGGTCAGAGGCAATTGGAAAAGCACATGATTGACAATTACTGCCTCGTGTAATTTTATCAGTGATGTTGGGTGATTCCCCCAGCTCGTTCCTGCCATCCTTCGAAGAATGTTTACGCGGGGTGACAGCGCTTACATTGTCTTGTCTACTGCCCGTCGCCAATTCATCCTGGTGTCTAGTGTGACTCCAAGGAATCTCATGTACTTAACTTGTTTAATTGATGCATCAGGAAGTAATATTTTCATCCTTGTTTCTCGTCTTCGCATACCTGGGAATAGCATGAATTGAGACTTTTCAGCTGACATTGTTAGTCCAATAGATTCAAGATAGGTTTGTGCGGAGAGTAGAACTCTTTGGCCAATCATTACCAGTCGCTTATGCTCATATCCAGACAGCCAGATGCATATGTCGTCGGCATAAATTGATATTTGTACTGCCTTGCTCACATTCTTGAGAACATTAGGTAAACCAGCCATGGCCACATTGAACAACATTGGAGACAGGACCCTACCCTGTGGCACTACTCTGGTGATTTTCCTTGAGTTACTGAGCACTGTCCCTTACTTCACCTGCATCGAGCGATCACTAAGAAACGCCTGAACGAAGCGTAAAAGGTGCCCGTTACTTCCATAGATGCAAGACCATAAATTATCACACCTGGGAACACGTAGTCGTATGCTTTCGAAACGCCCAGGAATATTGCCATAGTTGAAAAGCCATATGCTCGTTGGTGTTCTATGTGACTAACAAAGTCCGAGATGTTGTACTCTGCACTCAACCGTTGCCGAAACCCAGTCATACATGCTGGAAGGGCCTTGTAATTCTCCATCTACCATGTCAGCTGAACACAGGCCAGCTTCTCCATCAGCTTCGCTACGCACGAAGTTAGTGATAGTGGTCTGTATGAGGCCAGTTCTGTTCTGTCTTTACCTGGCTTCAGCACTGGCACGACCCAGGCCATTTTCCAGGCTTGAAGAATGTTTCCCGACTCCCAAATATAGTTGAAATGCATCAGAATTAATATTGTGACTAACAGCATAGGTCATTCCGAGCTCTAATAATAATTCGATAGTTTCGCAAAGTTAGCTCTGCTCTGGGAATCACTACCTAAGGGCTTTCGTAATCACCTCATACTTCTAAGCAAGAGTGTTAACACGCCAATACATTTAAGTAAAAAGTACCTTAGGAAATGCTAGTTCTGTAGCCAAGACATTAGGTGAAAGTCTTTCTGAAACACTGTGCCAATGAACGGGGCTTTATAAATTGCGTCAGTAGTAGGTGCATCAATAATATCAACCACTCCATGAGCACACAAGGCAAACTGCTTTTTATGCCGCTTGGAGATGATGTTAGTATGCGTATTAGATACACGTCGTGTAGCTTTGTATTCGAACACATTTTACCGAAGGAGCTGCGTTACAGCCAGCTATACAAATCAAACGAGGTCGTGATTTATGGCGAATCGACGCCCGCCTCACGGAACAGCTCTTCTCGGCATTAGCGCTAATTGGCTGCGACATACTGAGCCATTAATGGCATTTCCCTTCGAAAATCACTGACGCGATAACGCAGTAATCAATAGAGAGCGTTCCGGCTCGTATAAATATGCATGCATGCGCTAACACTTTTTTTCTTCGTTTATTTCATTACGAACGCATCTGTGAATACAGTTAAACGGTTCACTGTAGTAGGTGACCAGTACTTAAGGTTTGGTAGCGGATGAACGCAGACAAGCTAACGAGCTCAGTAATTAATCACGGCAGGATTGATACGAGGAATGACGTAACGCTGCCTAATGTCCGTGAACAAAGCTGCTACGTAATTATACCGCGAAGCCACGAAAACTATGAAACTTGCCCAGACTGAAAACCTATTGCGTGAGCGGCGTGGTACGTTATCGCGTAATGATTAACGACTTGATACTGCAGAGATAGCAGTGATACGAAGGTTAATACGGATAATGTGAACAAGCTTTAAGACCTCATGACGTTAAGCTCATGTCTGCCACAATCTGTTGCGAATGCCTTTAGTTTCATATAGACTACCAGTCGGCTTCTTATAACTGCGTGAACACCCTGATTCCGAAGGCCTGTGGAGTGAAAGCCCTGTACTGCGTGACAGCCATAGCATATTATGGTTTGCGTTTGCCATAAATTCCTGGCACATTCGGCGCGTTTGTACAGTATTGACGGGATGGCATCAAATTACTCAATTCGCAGAAATTTCATTGTCGGCGTTGGTTTAGGCGTCGTTGTTTGTGGGGAAAAAAATCACATAATCTGCCGCAAAAGGGAACCACGTGTAGATGCGAAGCAGCGAGCGCTATAACGCCTGCTGGCGTTGGCGCCCGCTGGCGGCTCGGCGTTGCGCAGGAGAGAAACTCGGGAAGGAGCAGTGATGGACCGGTGTTTCTTACTGGAACAAGCCAATCGCTGCTAATGGGCAATGACAGACAGAAGACTCCGATTTGACACAGAGACTTACAGTCCGCTTTTAGTTAACGCGCACATTGCGAATGTTTATTGTTCGAAAACGCGTAGGAGAAATCTCCCATCGGCAGTATACCTTGGAGGTCAAGATTCAGTGCCTATATATATATATATATATATATATATATATATATATATATGGGGGAGGGGGGGCGATGAATGGTTGTGCTGCGCGAGCTGTCGGTTCTAACAGCCAAAGCTGCATATGGCTAGGGATTACGAAAAACCACACGGCATTGGTGTCATGAGTAGTCTCCATGGGTTCTGTTATCAGTTGCCAGTGGACTAAAACCGCGTCTTTTTGGACTTTCGTCAGTTAGTGCGCGTGAACGTGTTCGAAGTCATCAGCATTTGTGAGCCCAACGCGTGTGCGTGCTCTCCTTTCTCTCCTCTTATCCATCTTTCAAACTCCCAAGTCCCTTTCCCCAGTGTAGGGTAGCATACCGGTCGCTCCAGACTGGTTAACATACCTGCCTTTCGTTTCCCTATTGTTCTTCTCTCTCTGTGTCGTTCGCAGCGTCGAATCCAAGCACGCGCGCCATTAGCTACACTACCTTGGAGGTCAAGATCCAGTGCCTGTACAGGGGGGGGGGGGGGGCATTGAACGGTTGTCTGGCGCAAGCTGTCGGCTCTTACAGCGATATCTGCATATGGCTAGGGGAAACGAAAATCCACCCGGCATTGGTGTCATGAGTGGTCTCCATAAGCTGTGTTGTCAGTTACGTCATTCGCAGCGTCATACTCAAGTACGCGCGCCATTGGCAAGGAGGAAGAAAGTTTAAGACAGGGAGGTTAGCCAGTTCTTAGACCGGCTGGCTACCCTGTGCTGAGGAAAGGGGTGAGGGGAATGAAAGATGTTAAAAAGAAATGTTGCGAAGAGAGGGAGAAATTACAAAAAAATGCGACAGAGGAAAGGCAACATCAAAGAGTATAAGACACTAAAGTCTGTCTCTGAGGCCAGTTGTCCGCAAAAAGCGCAGCAAAGCTTTCAAAGCCTTCTAGGCTGAGGATGGGCTCGGCCAATGACCCAGAATCCTTTGTTCTGACAAAGGCCGATCGTCTAGTCTATCCAGAGCTGCGATGAGCTCTTGTCTTTGCGCGTTGAAATGGGTGCACTCACACAGAAGGTGCGCGATGGTTTCTCCGCAACTGCAGTAAGTGCATGCAGGAGAGCTGGCCATCTCAATGAGATAAGAGTATGCGTTCGTGAAGGCCACTCCAAGCCACAGGTGGCATAGAAGAGTCTCCTCAGCTCGAGATATTTTTGGGTGAATACGAAGCTGCATATCGGGATCCAAGTTATGCAGGCGCGCGTTTGTGAAGTTTGTTGAGTTCCACTGTACCAGTGTGAGGTCACGTGCAAGTGAACGAAGTCTTGTAGCTGCGTCGGTTCTTGAGAACGGGATGTCTGTGTATTGGGTACCATCGTGTGCAGATATAACGGCCTCATCTGCGCGGTCATTGCCATATATACCGCAATGACCTGGTATCCACTGGTACACTATGCTGTGCTGTTTTTCGGTTGCTTGGTGATGAAGAAGCCTTATTTCAGCTACTAACTGTTCATTAGGTCCATGGCGAAAGGGTTATATAAGACGTTGAAGAGATGCCTTCGAGTCCGAGAAGATCGACCAAGTTCCCGAAGGTTCTTTCACTAGAAACTCCAGAGCTGCACGAATGGCTGCAAGTTCTGCAGCTGTCGACGACGTCAAATGCGATGTCATGAATTTAATTGTGATGTGCCTCGCGGGAATAACCACCGCCCCTGCAGAGCTTACTGAAGACACCGAGCCATCCGTGTAAATGTGAAGGCGTCCGTTGTGCTTCTCTTGCAGGAAAAGTAATGTTGCCTGTTTCAGGGCTAGATGCGACGACTTTTATTTATTTTGGACGCCAGGAATTGTAAAAAAGGCTTTGAGTGGGTGTAGGCACCATAATGGTATCGGCGGCTGTGCTGCATGCATGAAGTGCAATGGAAGCACTGCGCAATGCTGAGCTACAGTTGCGCTGAACGCTGAGTGGGGCCTGGAAGTTCGAAGTGAGGCGAGGTGATGAGATGGAAGCCGAGCGAAATGTCTTATGTGCATTCTCAAAGCGTCTACGCGGATGTATGCGTTGACTGGATAATCACGCGCAATGATGACTGTCGCTGCTGTAGACGCGCATCTCGGGAGACCAAGGCATATTCTCAGGGCTTGGGCTTGGATCGACTGGAGGACGCGCAAGTTTGTTCTTCGGATCCCGCAAAGCACGGGTAAGCTGTATCGCATATAACCGAAGAACAGAACAGTGTTGAGTTGGAACAGTGTTGAGTTGAAACCTCAGTACGTGGGTGATCATGGTGAGTTTAGTTTTCATGTGGGCGATGTGAGGGCTCCAGGAGAGGTCGCGATCAACTATGACTCCGAGGAATCGGTGGGTCTTCACGTAGTTGATCGTGGGTCCGTTGATTTTAATAACATATGGGCTCATAGCCTTATGCGTGAATGCTATAAGCGAGCATTTCTCTGATGACAGCTCTAGTCCCCGTTCTTCCAGGTACTTTGTCGCTATTGTAGCCGCTCTCTGAAGCCGGGCACGCAAATGAAGGCGTGTTACGCCTGCCGCCCAGATGCAGATGTCATCTGCATATATTGATAGATGGACAGATTCTGGAAGTGCGTCGACCAGGCCGAGTAGCGCTAGATTGAAAAGTGTGGGGCTAAGAACACCGCCTTGAGGCACACCTCGACGGTTGCAATTGTGCGTTGTTGTGTCTCCGTCTGTACAAAGAAAGTTCTGCCTTTCAGATAGCTGTGGATCCATTGGTAAACCCGACCCCCTAATCCAACATTTTCCATGACATCCAGAATGGCTTCATGTGATACGTTATCGTATGCACCTTTCACGTCCAAGAACAACGCCGCAGATAAACGTTTCAGCCTTTTTTGATGCTGAACAGATGAGACCAGGTCTATAACGTTATCAATTGCGGACCGCCCACGCCGAAAGCCCGTCATAGCTTGAGGGTATACCTCGTGGCGCTCCAGGTACCACTCTAGGCGAGTCAAAATCATCCTCTCCATCACTTTCCCGAAACAGCTGGTAAGCGCGATGGGGCGATAAGAGGTCAAGTGCAGAGGAGATTTACCTGGTTTAAGCACAGGGACGAGGCGGCTGGATTTCCATGAATGAGGGATAAATCCACTGCGCCACGAGTCGTTGTACACGGATAGAAGGGCCTGTCGAGCTGTTTTTCCGAGGTTGCAAAGAGCCATGTACGTGATCCCATCCGGACCAGGCGATGAAGATCGTTTGCATGCCGTTAAGGCCGCTTGTAGTTCCTCTAGAGAGAAAAAGGTGTCCATTCTTGAATCTCTGGAAACTGGAGCGTTTTCTATGTGGCGCGTGGTGCACGCGGACGCATGACCGGCAACTTTCATGCAGAAATCTTCTGCTACTTCAATTTCGGTGCGTCCTTGGTGGAGAGAAAGACACTTGAAAAGGCGATGTTGATGTGGCGATGTTCGTAGGCCACGGACAATCCTCCATGTCTGCGTTAAAGGCTTGTGTGGATCCAAAGATTCGCACAGATATTTCCAGCGAAAGGATTGAAGTGAAATGATTCGCCGCTGAATTTTTTTTTCTGTTGGCGCCTTGCCTCCCTCAAGTCGTGAATGGACTTAGTGCGCCTATATCTTCTTTCTGCGCGACGACGGATCGCTCTGAGCCGTTCCAATTCCACTTGATGTTGACAATATTCTGAATCATGTTGTATATGACAGGTCGCTTCTTGAGTATCACCTCTAATCATATCCTCGAGGGTGTCAAGAGGAGGCGTTTTATTTTCTTGACACATTTTTTTCCGTCAGTGACCTGAACTTTGTCCAGTCGATGCGAGTTGAAGTGTCGTAATTTGGCGATTTTTCCAGGCCCTTGATCTTCAAATAAGATGGTATGTGGTCGCTTCCATGAGTTTCTTAGTCTGCGAACCACTTGACCTTTCCATTTAGGCTTTGTGACACAAATGTCAAGTCAAGGCAGCTGCTGTATGTCGTTCCCCGTAGAAACGTTGGGCTTCCGTCGTTTACACAAAGCAGCTGCTGCTCCAGAGCAAAGGAGAATATTTGCCTTCCGCGACTGTCTGTCTTCTGACTTCCCCATAGTGGGTGGTGAGCGTTGAAATATCCGGTGATGATCCATGGTCCAGGTGTGGCTGTTAACAGTGCACGTAGTCTTTCAGGTTCAAAACGGTTTGAAGGTGATATATATGCGCCTACAAGCGTGAAATTGAGGTCTCTACGTTTAACTGTCAAGCAGACATACTGGTTGCCATCGTGAGGTGCTACACGGTGCTCGATATATAGGTAAGGTCGCATCTGATATATACAATGACTTTACTCTGTTCGTTTCAGGTAGCGGACTTGAAGGCTTCGTACCTGGATAGTCGTATTGCATTGTGTAGCCTTGACTCACAGATAACAATAATTGGAAACTGGTTTTTAAACACAAATTGTCGGATATCAGAAATGCGGGGCTTGAGGCCTCGGGCATTCCACTGAAATATCGAAGCTCCTTTGACCTCTTTACGAAAGGCTTGCAGAGGCGGAGCCATGGGGCCTTTCCAGACTTGATAGCACCAGCTTCAGCGCACCCACTAACTGAAGTGCACTCTTTGCAGCCGGACTGTCAATGCTAGTGAGGAGCATACGAATGGTATTCTTAAGGGCCTTTACCATGGCTACGATTTCTTTGTCGCGACTATCACCGCATTCTCGTTCCGAAGTGATTGTAGACGAGCGATGCGGTGGCTCAAACGGTGGGTCTATCGTTGGCAGCGCTGGCCATGCTTCAGGCGAGCCGGTGATGCTCTTGTCTTGCTTGGAGGATTTGTTGTCGGCGTGTCTGGACGCTTGAGGTGGTAAGCCGGTGGTCGTTTGGTGAGGTTCAATCCTTGCTTCAGCACTGGGTCTCCTCAGGGGCCTCCGGCGACGAGACCGCCGGCATCGTACTTGGGTAGCGGCCTCCCTGTGAGTTGAGCCATCCCATTGGCAACGTTGTGAGTTGGCTCGTGACGTTAAACGCTTGCTACAACGCGGCTTTAGGGCATCAATGGAATGATTGCGGGAGGGCGTTCGCCGGACGAACGCCCGCTTTCGGTGGGAGTTTTCTCCAGCGGCACTTTGGCTTCCGCTGCGGCGTCTGTGACCGCCTGTGCATCGAGAACAAACACTGTGATTAACGCATTGTGAAGCGCATATAACCGCTCGTTACACTCTTTCATGACCGTGATCATGCGAGGCACAATGTGAAATAAACAATATGGTAAACTCAAGCCAAACGTGTGTCTAACCTCATTAAAAAGCACGAGCATGGGATCAATTCTCGTGAAAAACTTCAGTGCAGCGTCGAGTTGAGTCCATTGCTTAACACCGGGCCCAAACGCTTCCGCTTTCATTGTGTAGCCATTTGTACGGAGTGCTTGGGAGATTCTTCAATCAAGAAACTCGCTAGCAGGCGCTGCCTGCTTCGGTCTTGCGAAGCGAGAGAGGAGGAGGGGGGGCGCATGCGCGATGAGATCATAAACGCCACGGAGAGGACAGCCTAGAGAGGAAAGAGGGGGGAGACAGCGTAGGGGAACAGGCGCTCTCTGCGTCGGCGTTGCGAGGCGGGAGAAGGGGAGCGTAGGAGAGAAGAGAGAAGGTTAGCGGACGCGCATGCGCGGGAGGGGTAGTCACGCCGCACACCGGATTGAACATTAAAAAAATTCTATATTAGGGAAAATAGAACTATTTGAAGCAATAGCAAATTTTCGAGCAAATAAAATTTCCTATCCTTTCAGGTATCACCCTCTATGTCAAGTTCCTTTCGCACGTACTCATTATGAAAAAAAAAAGAACTTGATCCAGTACTCGCATTCATCCTGAATGAACTATACAAAAAAATGTTAATCTTTTGAATAGTACTAACAAAAACTTGCTGGACCTCTTTTGGTAAATGTATGTCTTTATATGAGTGTATGCAACAACTCATATTTCTTTATTAGATTTAGCTGTAGTTTCTTTAGTAGTAGTTTTCTTATCAGTAGTTTTTAACGTACATGTTTTCTTTTCATTACACACAGTTTTTTGTTGGTAATCTGCTTTGATGTTTGCTATTTTTTTCGTTACAACGTTGTCGACAATTTATTTTGATACCACTAGGTTTCATACTGTTCCTGCAGGTGTACGGGGGACCAGAGCCTCGTCAAGCTGCACAAGTGCAGCTTTTTCTCTGATCTCGTATTTTCGCATGAGCATCGGCCTGTATTGGACTTTGGGCAATGCGAAAATAAAATTCGGATTTGGATGGGATTCGATTGGAGCTCGACCCAAAGCTGCTTCGCATCTAAAAATCGTCTTTTTACGTGAGTGAAAAATCACAGTGGACGCAAAAAATGAAACATACTGGCTTGAGTCAGAATCCAACGTAGGCATGAACCAGGTACACGCCAGGGCTTGAAGTTGATTCGAAAAAAGGTGTATATACGGGTGCCACCATCGTGCAGCGCAAGCAGTCTCCTTAACGCATGTAACATTGTGCGTAAGAAGCGTAGAACTACACCATGCCTCACACCATGTGAATTGCTCAACAAGTGGGTGATTTAAAGGACCACCCATGACACAGTACATAGGCACAACTAATTATCATTATCAGTTACAGCATCAGCAAAGCGTGCAACTGTGTAGACGTGCGAGAGGCCTTTTTAACGAGTATAGCGGCATGAAACCCAGCAGCCGCGATAGTTGGTGTTTTGAAAAGAAGTGTTAAACAATTTCAAGTACTTCGTACTCAACTATGGGACAGCAGTGAGCCATCCCGATTCTCGGAAGTGCTGAAAAGGAGAAACAAACCATCGTGAATTCACGAAATTTATTAAGATAGAGGGCAGGAATAACTTAAAGGCAGGGAGGTTAACCAGTGCTCAGCCTGCTACGCTATTCTGCAGTGGAGAAGGGTGTAGGGGCAGGAAAGTTAGAGGAGAGAAAAGTCACTGATTAGGCCGATGCGTAACAGCTTTTGTTGCGCAATATAGCTTTTGTACTCATGGCAACCTGGTGCGTGGGGGCACGTCAACGCATCAAACACGGTCATGCCAACACCGCTCTCTGTGCAGGCCGCACTGATATGGACCGTCTCGACGCTGCCTTTCTGTTTCGCCGACATCCAGCTGTCCGAGGAACACCGCCCCTTCAAGCCGCTTCGCCGCCTGCCCGGGATTTTTACCACTGAAGAGGCCACGGAATTTCCGCTGCTTTCCGTGTGGAACGAGCCACTCATCTGGAAACCTGGTACTATGGTCAACGTGGAACCTTCATTACTTATGCCACGACTGCACCGACGCCACTTGGGGCACATCACCGCATCAAACACGGTCATGCCAACACCGCTCTCTGTGCAGGCCGCTCTGATATGGACCGTCTCGACGCTGCCTTTCTGTTTCGCCGACATCCAGCTGTCCGAGAAACACCGCCCCTTCAAGCCGCTTCGCCGCCTGCCCGGGATTTTTACCGCTGAAGAGGCCACTGAATTTCCGCTGCTTCCCGTGTGGAACGAGCCACTCATCTGGCAACCTGGTGCTATGGTCAACGCGGAACCTTCGTCATTACTTATGCCACGACTGCACCGACGCCACTTGGGGCACGTCACCGCATCAAACACGGTTATGCCAACACCGCTCTCTGTGCAGGCCGCTCTGATATGGACCGTCTCGACGCTGCCTTTCTGTTTCGCCGACATCCAGCTGTCCGAGGAACACCGCCCCTTCAAGCCGCTTCGCCGCCTGCCCGGGATTTTTACCGCTGAAGAGGCCACTGGATTTCCGCTGCTTCCCGTGTGGAACGAGCCACTCATCTGGAAACCTGGTGCTATGGTCAACGCGGAACCTTCGTCATTACTTATGCCACGACTGCACCGACGCCACTTGGGGCACGTCACCGCATCAAACACGGTTATGCCAACACCGCTCTCTGTGCAGGCCGCTCTGATATGGACCGTCTCGACGCTGCCTTTCTGTTTCGCCGACATCCAGCTGTCAGAGGAACACCGCCCCTTCAAGCCGCTTCGCCGCCTGCCCGGGATTTTTACCGCTGAAGAGGCCACTGAATTTCCGCTGCTTTCCGTGTGGAACGAGCCACTCATCTGGAAACTTGGTGCTACGGTCAACGCGGAACCTTCGTCATTACTTATGCTACGACTGCACCGACGCCACTTGGGGCACATCACCGCATCAAACACGGTCATGCCAACACCGCTCTCTGTGCAGGCCGCTCTGATATGGACCGTCTCGACGCTGCCTTTCTGTTTCGCCGACATCCAGCTGTCCGAGAAACACCGCCCCTTCAAGCCGCTTCGCCGCCTGCCCGGGATTTTTACCGCTGAAGAGGCCACTGAATTTCCGCTGCTTCCCGTGTGGAACGAGCCACTCATCTGGCAACCTGGTGCTATGGTCAACGCGGAACCTTCGTCATTACTTATGCCACGACTGCACCGACGCCACTTGGGGCACGTCACCGCATCAAACACGGTTATGCCAACACCGCTCTCTGTGCAGGCCGCTCTGATATGGACCGTCTCGACGCTGCCTTTCTGTTTCGCCGACATCCAGCTGTCCGAGGAACACCGCCCCTTCAAGCCGCTTCGCCGCCTGCCCGGGATTTTTACCGCTGAAGAGGCCACTGGATTTCCGCTGCTTCCCGTGTGGAACGAGCCACTCATCTGGAAACATGGTGCTATGGTCAACGCGGAACCTTCGTCATTACTTATGCCACGACTGCACCGACGCCACTTGGGGCACGTCACCGCATCAAACACGGTTATGCCAACACCGCTCTCTGTGCAGGCCGCTCTGATATGGACCGTCTCGACGCTGCCTTTCTGTTTCGCCGACATCCAGCTGTCAGAGGAACACCGCCCCTTCAAGCCGCTTCGCCGCCTGCCCGGGATTTTTACCGCTGAAGAGGCCACTGAATTTCCGCTGCTTTCCGTGTGGAACGAGCCACTCATCTGGAAACTTGGTGCTACGGTCAACGCGGAACCTTCGTCATTACTTATGCTACGACTGCACCGACGCCACTTGGGGCACATCACCGCATCAAACACGGTCATGCCAACACCGCTCTCTGTGCAGGCCGCTCTGATATGGACCGTCTCGACGCTGCCTTTCTGTTTCGCCGACATCCAGCTGTCCGAGGAACACCGCCCCTTCAAGCCGCTTCGCCGCCTGCCCGGGATTTTTACCGCTGAAGAGGCCACTGAATTTCCGCTGCTTTCCGTGTGGAACGAGCCACTCATCTGGAAACCTGGTGCTATGGTCAACGCGGAACCTTCGTCATTACTTATGCCACGACTGCACCGACGCCACTTGGGGCACGTCACCGCATCAAACACGGTTATGCCAACACCGCTCTCTGTGCAGGCCGCTCTGATATGGACCGTCTCGACGCTGCCTTTCTGTTTCGCCGACATCCAGCTGTCCGAGAAACACCGCCCCTTCAAGCCGCTTCGCCGCCTGCCCGGGATTTTTACCGCTGAAGAGGCCACTGAATTTCCGCTGCTTCCCGTGTGGAACGAGCCGCTCATATGGCAACCTGGTGCTACGGTCAACGCGGAACCTTCGTCATTACTTATGCTACGACTGCACCGACGCCACTTGGGGCACATCACCGCATCAAACACGGTCATGCCAACACCGCTCTCTGTGCAGGCCGCTCTGATATGGACCGTCTCGACGCTGCCTTTCTGTTTCGCCGACATCCAGCTGTCCGAGGAACACCGCCCCTTCAAGCCGCTTCGCCGCCTGCCCGGGATTTTTACCGCTGAAGAGGCCACTGAATTTCCGCTGCTTCCCGTGTGGAACGAGCCGCTCATATGGCAACCTGGTGCTACGGTCAACGCGGAACCTTCGTCATTACTTATGCCACGACTGCACCGACGCCACTTGGGGCACGTCACCGCATCAAACACGGTTATGCCAACACCGCTCTCTGTGCAGGCCGCTCTGATATGGACCGTCTCGACGCTGCCTTTCTGTTTCGCCGACATCCAGCTGTCCGAGAAACACCGCCCCTTCAAGCCGCTTCGCCGCCTGCCCGGGATTTTTACCGCTGAAGAGGCCACTGAATTTCCGCTGCTTCCCGTGTGGAACGAGCCGCTCATATGGCAACCTGGTGCTACGGTCAACGCGGAACCTTCGTCATTACTTATGCCACGACTGCACCGACGCCACTTGGGGCACGTCACCGCATCAAACACGGTTATGCCAACACCGCTCTCTGTGCAGGCCGCTCTGATATGGACCGTCTCGACGCTGCCTTTCTGTTTCGCCGACATCCAGCTGTCCGAGAAACACCGCCCCTTCAAGCCGCTTCGCCGCCTGCCGGGATTTTTACCGCTGAAGAGGCCACTGAATTTCCGCTGCTTCCCGTGTGGAACGAGCCGCTCATATGGCAACGTGGTGCTACGGTCAACGCGGAACCTTCGTCATTACTTATGCCACGACTGCACCGACGCCACTTGGGGCACGTCACCGCATCAAACACGGTTATGCCAACACCGCTCTCTGTGCAGGCCGCTCTGATATGGACCGTCTCGACGCTGCCTTTCTGTTTCGCCGACATCCAGCTGTCCGAGAAACACCGCCCCTTCAAGCCGCTTCGCCGCCTGCCCGGGATTTTTACCACTGAAGAGGCCACTGAATTTCCGCTGCTTCCCGTGTGGAACGAGCCGCTCATATGGCAACCTGGTGCTACGGTCAACGCGGAACCTTCGTCATTACTTATGCCACGACTGCACCGACGCCACTTGGGGCACGTCACCGCATCAAACACGGTTATGCCAACACCGCTCTCTGTGCAGGCCGCTCTGATATGGACCGTCTCGACGCTGCCTTTCTGTTTCGCCGACATCCAGCTGTCCGAGAAACACCGCCCCTTCAAGCCGCTTCGCCGCCTGCCCGGGATTTTTACCGCTGAAGAGGCCACGGAATTTCCGCTGCTTCCCGTGTGGAACGAGCCGCTCATATGGCAACCTGGTGCTACGGTCAACGCGGAACCTTCGTCATTACTTATGCTACGACTGCACCGACGCCACTTGGGGCACATCACCGCATCAAACACGGTCATGCCAACACCGCTCTCTGTGCAGGCCGCTCTGATATGGACCGTCTCGACGCTGCCTTTCTGTTTCGCCGACATCCAGCTGTCCGAGGAACACCGCCCCTTCCAGCCGCTTCGCCGCCTGCCCGGGATTTTTACCGCTGAAGAGGCCACTGAATTTCCGCTGCTTCCCGTGTGGAACGAGCCACTCATCTGGCAACCTGGTGCTATGGTCAACGCGGAACCTGTGTCATTACTTATGCTACGACTGCACCGACGCCACTTGGGGCACATCACCGCATCAAACACGGTCATGCCAACACCGCTCTCTGTGCAGGCCGCTCTGATATGGACCGTCTCAACGCTGCCTTTCTGTTTCGCCGACATCCAGCTGTCCGAGGAACACCGCCCCTTCAAGCCGCTTCGCCGCCTGCCCGGGATTTTTACCGCTGAAGAGGCCACTGAATTTCCGCTGCTTTCCGTGTGGAACGAGCCACTCATCTGGAAACCTGGTGCTATGGTCAACGCGGAACCTTCGTCATTACTTATGCCACGACTGCACCGACGCCACTTGGGGCACGTCACCACATCAAACACGGTTATGCCAACACCGCTCTCTGTGCAGGCCGCTCTGATATGGACCGTCTCGACGCTGCCTTTCTGTTTCGCCGACATCCAGCTGTCAGAGGAACACCGCCCCTTCAAGCCGCTTCGCCGCCTGCCCGGGATTTTTACCCCTGAATAGGCCACGGAATTTCCGCTGCTTTCCGTGTGGATCGAGCCACTCATCTGGCAACCTGGTGCTATGGTCAACGCGGAACCTTCGTCATTACTTATGCCACGACTGCACCGACGCCACTTGGGGCACGTCACCGCATCAAACATGGTCATGCCAACACCGCACGCTTGTTGCACCCACACAAGCGACCCATTCTTACTTGCGGTGTCGTGCCCACTCGAATTTATTGATTCTTGCCGAAAATTGTTTGCCAGACTTGCTTATATTGTATCAATGCGTATGTTGTTCACCTTCTGCTCGTCCTCTTTGGCGACGTTGAACTAAACCCAGGTCCCGGTACTAAAGATGCAACAGCAACTCTGCAATCAATTGCTGCTGCGATAGCACGACTTGAGTTTTCACAAAACACTGTACTTGCTGTACTTACAGGCATTCGTAGTGCACAGACCAGCATTGAAAATCACGTTACCACTCTTTCCATGCGCGTTGATGCCTTAGAAAAAGTGGTACAAGCACATCAAGCCAACGAATACACTGTATTGATTAACTCGAACGATGAAATTTCCAGACTTTCCACTGAATTAAAAACGCTAACGGGGAAGTGCGACGACGCAGAAAATCGCTTGCGTAGGTCAAACTTAATCTTTTTCGGGATAAAAGATACAAACGGCGAAACCTGGGAGCAATCTGAGGCGCACGTTATCTCCTTCTGTTCACAGAATCTTGGATTGTCGATACATACTGACGATATAGAACGTGCACATCGCATGGGCCACTTCCAGGATTCTAAAAACTGTCCCATAATTGTTAAACAGGCGCATTTTAAAGTCAAGTCGAAGATATTTGCAGCAGGCCCGAAGCTGAAGGAAACAACATTTTCGATTCGTGAGGATTATTCAGCTCATGTACGATTGGCCCAGAAAAAACTGTACACTTTTGCAAAAGAAAGGAATGCCTCATTCAAAATGCGTTACGACAAGCTACTGATCGACAAGAAGCAATACACATATAACGCCGCTACAGATTCCGTAATCGAATTATCTTCATAGCGATCACCGCCCGCTTCCAGGCCTCACCATAAACCTGCTCAGCCTCTTCTCAGATCACCTAGTAAGCCATCTTACCATAGTATGGCTCTCATGCTAACAAACATTCGCAGATGCTTACCAAAAAACGATGCCATAGAAGCCATCCTTAAAGATAACTGCTCCGACATTTCGATCTTCATCGAATCATGGCTTACCGCAGATATTCACGACAACGAACTCATCGAGAACAGTAGACTGTTTAGTGTTTATAGATTTAACAGAGATGGCCGAAGAGGCGGCGGTGTCCTTGTTCTCGTTAAAGCTACAGTAGTCTCACATTTAGTACCCATGAATTGTAGCCTTGAACTAGTGTGCATTAATATGTCCCTTCCTTTCGGCAAAGCCATACTTGTCGCATGCTACCGCCCGCCAGATTCTGATAGTTCTTTTGTTGATGAGTTGTATTCCGTCCTTTTACATCTACAGTCCCGATATCGCCGTGCCAAGTTCGTGCTTTGTGGAGATTTTAATTATCCTGACATCGATTGGGAGGAGCTGTCAGCAGGCTCTCGTCAGTCAAAACGATTTCTTGATCTAATCCTTACCTTCAATTTGATTCAGTGTGTTAAAACTCCCACGCGTGGTAGCAGCATTCTCGATCTCGTATTTGTCTCAGAACCAGAGTTGTGTCAGTCTTTATCGTGTACCAGTGGCCTTAGCGATCATCACTTGCTTTTCTTTAATCTGGCCATCCCAATTCCTACCTGAAGGCCATCATTAAAATATATTCGCGACTACAACAAAGCCGACTATGCGAAAATCAACCAGGCTCTGGAAGAGTTTTTTCATCAATTCAGAATGAGTGCCCATACTCAAACAGTTAACACTAACTGGCTGCTTTACAAGAAAAAAAAAACACTGTCGCTTATGAAATCATATGTGCCACTTATCTGTATTCGTGGTGATGCTGATAAGCACTGGTTTTCAAATGCCCTACGACGGCTGCTAAATAGGAAAAAACGTCTTTTTCAGGTCGCCAAAAATCAGACTGTCAATCCAAATGGGACAGGTACTTTGAATGTCTCCGTGCTTACACAAATCTTTTAAAGCGCTCAAAAAAGAAATTCTTCCATACGGACTTGCAAAATATGATTCGAAATAACCCGAAAAAATTCTGGAAGGTTCTGTTACCGAACCACAACTCTTCACAAAATATAAGTTTGCATGACCAAGATGGCACAAACATTCCTCCTGATCGTTGTGCTGATGTTATTATGACTACTTTACCTATGTATTTACTCGCGAGCCTGTAGGCAATATACCCCACTTTCCCAGCCCTAATTTTAGCCAGATGCCACCAATTTTTATATCAGCTGAAGGCATAGCTAAACTTATCGACAGCTTGAAGCCATCCAGTGCTCCGGGGCCTGACGACATAACTAGAAAGATCCTAAAAGGTACTAGGGACATTTCATGCCAGATATTAGAAACAATTTTCAGTCAGTCAGTATGCACTTCTTCAATTCCAGATGATTGGAAATTAAGCAAAGTCACTTCAGTTTTCAAAGCAGGCGATCATTCTGATCCATCGAACTATAAACCAATCTCATTAACGTGTATTGTTTGTAAAATGCTAGAACATATCATTTACTCACAAGTCGCTTCTAACCTGGACAAAAATTCTTTCTTTTTTTCCGAGCAACATGGATTCCGCTTTGGATTTTCTTGCGATACCCAGCTTTATGAGTTCACGACTGACCTTAACTTAAATTTAGATTCTTTATTGCAGACTGATATTATCTACTTAGATTTTTCTAAAGCCTTTGACCGAGTCCCACATCAACGCCTGTTGGCTAAACTTTCCTCCCTATCTATAGATCCCTTAGTACTGTCCTGGATTTCGTCGTTCCTTTCAGACCGCACTCAGTTTACTGTTATTGGTAACCACCACTCCAATATATCTCAAGTTATTTCAGGTGTGCCTCAAGGCTCTGTCCTCGGACCACTTTTATTTTTAGTCTTCATTAATGACCTTCCCAGTGCTATTTCGTCCACGATTCGCCTGTTTGCGGACGATTGCGTTCTTTATCGTCACATAACTTCCACCACTGATCAGCAACTTCTGCAAAGAGACCTTGATGTAATAGAAACCTGGTGCGCCCACTGGCTGATGAAGCTCAATGTATCATAATGCAAAAGCATGCAAGTGTCACGAAAGCATTCCACCTTAGATTATTCATACACATTAAACTCCACGGCTCTTTCATGCGTAAATTCGTACCGTTATCTAGGTGTCCTTATCACTGACAAGCTCAATTGGTCCGAACACATCACGAAATTAGTTGCAGATACATGGAAAACTCTTGGCTTCATTAAACGCTCCCTTTCTTTGTCTCCGAGTAACAACCGAAAACTTGCCTATGAGGTATACGTCAGTCCCAAACTCGAGTATGCCTGCGCTATATGGAGTCCACATCAAAACTACTTAATTGAATTATTAGAAAGCGTCCAGAATATGGCCGCTCGCTTCATCAGTTCTGAGTATAGTAGTTGGGTCAGCATTAGTGACATCAAATCATCCATCAGTCTCGACTCCTTAGCCCAACGAAGAAAGACACTGCGTCTGGCACTGTTTCACAACCTGTATCATAATAATCCTGACCTTCGAACCTCCACTTTAATAGCACCTGTGCGGACATCATGTCGGCTTTTCAATTCCATGAGTGTGCAGCGTATAACTGGCTCTACAACCGCATTCAACAAGTCTTTCTTGCCTTTCTCCATAGAAGAATGGAACTCGCTTCCCGAATCAATAGTACATCAACGTGACAATTCGAAATTCAGGCAGTTAGTATCAGCCCATTTAGCAAAATGAATTTGACTGACAACAGACACCTGTACTCCACCGACTCACACAAGAAAGTGGAAGCTTACTTTTAAGCTGCTGCTTCATCCAAGTGTATATAAATATTTTGTACTGTACCTTTTTCAATCTTTATTCTTTCATAAATATTGTACCGCTAAGGTTATATAATACCACTCTCCTCGACTCCGTAACAATGTATAACGAAACCACTCCTTATTGTAGATTCTGCTTACAAAATCAGTCCATATATCATTTTGTAAACACGTACTATGATGTTTGTTTATTTCTTTCTTATTAGTTTTCTTTTTTCCCTTTGTTTTGTGCATGTCAAACCGCAATGCAAATACTTTGCAAACGCATGCGGAAACGCGTAGCATGTGTCATTTTTGTTTTTATTTTCAGTTTCGTAGCAGTGCACAGAGCTAACATGCCTTTTTTCTTTGTAAATGTGACCTTGTATGCATATTTCGATGCTCCCCCCCCCTTATGTAATGCCCAACCCAGGGCCCTTAAGGGACAATAAATGATGATGATGATGATTATATTCGCCTCTTCTTACCATTTTGATGCCGCACCGCATGGACGTTTGCCATAAAAAGTATTATTGGGCTCTGGTATTCCGAAATGCACTGCATTCCTGCATTGTCACCAGGATGGCCTATTCGGATTGGCAAGTGATTGCGTATGTGAGTGCATTTTGGAAGCCTATGCCATTGAATTTAAAACAACGTATATTCACGACTTTGTTTGAATCTTCATGTTCCACATAACACCTTCACGTGTCACCTATTTTCTCGGATTCATAGTCACATGTTCCTTCGAAAAGCGAGGATTTGTAGGCATTGGGCTTGCAGACAGAGCTTACTCGTTTAGAGACACTGCAGTTAGTGCCTGCTTCAAATACTGCACACGGATGAAAGCATAGAAAGTGACAGGAAGCAGTGTGGTTCAGCGCCCGTGCCGTCCATTTCCGGTCATTTCTCGTTCTGGTCTCTATTACTTCATTAGCCATAAAAAGCTTAACCAACTCGCCCAAGTGTTAGTTCTGTTACGTTGCTACACGAATCAAGCAGGGCCTCGTCGGGCCGCGGGTCTGCTTGCAGCTTTCTAGCCGTAGATCAATTCTTATTAGCATTAATGAAAGTGCAGCAGTATGCTGAGCCAATTTGTGCCTTAGGCGACCATTAGTCCCGATTAGGTGCTGATCGATGGACGCGACACCGTTACTAAGCTACCGCTTCTTTTGTATCTTGAACAAGAGCGCCCAGGGCATGCATCGTGCAGTGCAAACTAGGTGGCTGCTCTCTTGGGTCCTCGTAAAGCAGATATTCAGCGACAATTTTTTTTTTATGAGAGACGACATCTTAGCTAAAGCATCTTTATACTAAAGCAACTGTTTGATGCCGCAACCGTTTTTCGGCAATTACAAAGCAGCGACGCTGTCTGCGAGAATTGTTTTCGAATCCCAGACGGCACAGAACAGGGAAACACAGGGAGGTTGACCACACCCAATCAGGAAACATACTTAAGCAGGTTGAATGGCTAACGCTTTCTTTCATTCATTGTTGTTAAGCTGCCCCGGAACCCCTTCAAAAAGGACTGTCCCTGGAAGTTGTAGGGAGCATAAGGACAAAGTATTAGTTCTGTACATGCTTTCCACACTTCATTGGTGGACTAAGGCAGCACTTTCAGGCATTTCGATGCGGCAAGCAAATGTTTTTATCAACTTAGCTTGTATTAGCACTGCCCACATAAGAAGAAAACATGACGAAGACGTGAAGAAAAAGGTAGGCGCGTAGCGCATACCTTTCTCTTTACGTCTGTGTAGTGTTTCCTTATGTTTACGGCGCGAATACAAGCTAAGCTCACTGATGATCAACTCACCCGAGCTACAACACTGATGAACAAGCAAAGGGGTTTTCTAAAGGACCATACAAGCCACAAGTGATAGTGTTACCATGCATCGGCAACTGGTGGTTATTTCGAGCGATAAATCTTGGAATGCCACAATGTGCGAGCTTTATACTCGGGGAGCCGCTGGTGTACAGTTTAACCGAGCAACCGACCTCGTTAAGTTATTGTGTGCCGCTGGCGTCCATTAAGTGAGCCATAAACATGTTACTTCTAACCTGCCTGAGCTTCTGATCACCTTCTTCTCCGTTTTTGCTGTTATGTTTCTAATTTATCTTACGGTTAACAACCCCGCCTCTTGCACATCATCTACCTCTCGCCATGCGGAGGGCCGTGTTGGAAAATGGTAATAAGTGAACGCCCGTTGAGGCAACCTGTTTCTGTATACGTACATACATTTCTGAAGGTTTGGAAGACTTTCTGGTTATTAATAGAATCTTCTACATTCTTGTTTCGCGACAGAAGACAGGAACGACCAGAATGAAAGGAACGTCTAAAAACATGTACCTGCGTGTCATCAGATGTAATTTTTATTATTTCTGTATAGGGTTGGGGGGGGGGGGCTTTGCCGCGCTTTAATAAAGTATTAATAGTTGTACAGAGAGATGAACGTAGCCATCCATATGGTATCATGGTGTCACATTAAGCTTCAATGTCTATCGATAGACAACTGTCTTGCCACGTGCCGATCGAGAATGGAAAGTTATGCGGCGCGCATCATCCACGTGTTTTACGCTTCCACGCAATGCTACCGAAGATATCGACTTTTGGCCCCGCCGTGGTGGTGTAGTGGCTAAGGTATTTGGCTGCTTACCCGCATGTCACGGGATCGAATCCCGGCTGTGGCGGCTACATTTTCGATGGAGTTGAAAATTCTGTAGTCCCGTGTGCTCAGATTTGGATGCACGTTAAAGAACCCCCAGGTGGTCGAAATTTCCGGAGACCTCCACTACCGCGTCTCTCATAATCATATGGTGGTTTTGGGACGTTAAACCACACATATCAAAGATATTTACTTTTGTCCCGCCGAACATCCTGTTTCCGCGCACAGAAATCAAGCAAATTTTCATCGTTACGCTTTCGTTTCGCTAATTAGAGTGCTGGCGATGTCTAGTCCAATAAGAGCAATGCTTCACGGCGAGATGACTAACCTACTTGTAATTGTGGATTGGCAAGACATTTCCGGCACCAATCCGAGGTTCAAGTTGTATTGGCGAAAGATTTATCGCATTAAGTGAGAGACAAGAAAAAGTCCTCTACGCATTTCTCCTTGTTTTCTTTCGCGCCTCAAATATTTCATTACGCTATAAACTAACACGCCCATCCTACTTGCACTTCACTTGCACTTCTGTTACGCAGCTCAAATAGATTTCTCACCTTTTTTTCTTTTTCTTGCTATATCTTCGCTATAATATCTATTATTACTTTTTACCTCACCCTACGTGTAGGCTAGCTGATCGAGCCAAAGCATGGTCAACCTCCCTGCCTTTCCTTTTTGTTTCTATCGCCCACTGTCCCTTTCGAAAAGGAGTTCGGTTACGTCGTGTCCTCCAGAAGTCGTGAACACACACAGACACACGCACACGCACACGCACACGCACACGCACACGCACACGCACACACACACACACACACACACACACACACACACACACACGCACACACACACACACACACACGCACACACACACGCGCGCGCGCGCGCGCGCACGCACACACGCACACACGCACACACACCTGTGGTTCTTGTTTAAGTCACAAAATAACCGAACATCGGTCACGGATTTTAAACTGTGTAATCTACTGCAATATACAGGAAAGGCAGGCGTTCACAAGTCTATACATGCAGCTACCTGGAGCGTGTGAACAAAAGGTTACTACGCCACCGCAACAAAAGCATTATTGCTTTACGTGAGAGCGACTCCACACAATGCCACGCGCCTATTCTCGCTCCCTTATTCTTTCGAGCCACTGGACCGGCAAGATGGAGAAGATATGAACACTGGCAAAGAAAGCGGTTGTGATTCTGGAATGAAAACAAGCCCCTTTGTCGAAAAGTGGGCTGCAGTGACATCGCTTGTTCGAGTCGAACAAGAGATGTCTTTGACGTCGGCGATGAATTTTAGTCAAGCAGTATCCTTCCTGCGCGTTATTCGTTGTTGTTGTTGTTGTTGTTGTTGTTGTTGTTGTTGTTGTTGTTGTTGTTGTTGTTGTTGTTGTTGTTGTTGTTGTTGTTGTTGTTGTTGTTGTTGTTGTTGTTGTTGTTGTTGTTGTTGTTGTTGTTGTTGTTGTTGTTGTTGTTGTTGAAGTGTTCGGTGAGCCCACGCGAAGGCAAGGCGTAGCGAATGCATTTAGACAGTCAGTGGTGTATTTTAGAGTAAAGCACCGACGTACAACTTGACACTGCGCGAAACAAAGTTTTCAAGTTCTTAAGTACCGTCAGCCGTCGGTATTCGCGAATATTCTAAACTTATTCTATTTGCGAAATGTATTCTATTCGTTTCTCCGACATGCCCTAGTGACGGAGATGCTTTTGTTTTCATAAAAATTTATTCCACTGGTCTCCTATATACAGCACATGTAGTGATTTGCCATGCTTTAATGAATGACAAAGCACAACCTATGCTGAGATTTAAAAAAAAATGTCAAGAATGTTACTAAAAGAATGGCACCATTTTTTAAAAAAGAAAGGCAGTATGTGAGCCTAGCATTACATAACGAATAAGGTCTTTTTTTTTTACTCTCAGGCGTGTTGTTACAGCACTTAATAGTACTGGTCTTGTGAACACGCCAAGTAGTTGGAGTGCATGAGCTGAGAGCACTGCCATTGTCTTCAAAGCTCCGCAGCCATTTGCCATGTTTTCCTACTATTGCGTTTTAAAACAGTAATGAAAGTTATTTTTACTTGATGACTTGCAACTCTATAAAAATGCGCACCTGGCCGAGGCCAGAAAATGCTTAGGAGAACAAAGAAATTAACGTAAATATGTAGAGAGAGATATTTTAAAGAAAAAGGTGTAGATGTTCACCTAGATATTTGCCTGATATTCTATTCCAGATGCTGGGTGATTGTTATGATACACTGATAAACTCCTAACAGCACATACAGCCACACACAAACGCATAAAAACTGCAACTGCCTTGACGTTGCAGGCAGTCCATGACAAAGACAAGTCCACTGATCGAAACGTTAGCTTCAGTAGCACTCCTTGTTCCAGAATTTCTGATAAATATAAGAGTAAGAGACACGAGCATCTGTGGCTAATTTTCCTGGATATCAAAGCTGTAAGGCACAGGGGTAAAGCTACGGAAGAAGGAAGAGAGGGCAAAAAGAGCGTCTTTTTTGCGTAAGTATTTCAACCTTCGCTTCTTACACGTTTACTATGAAGCTACGCACTAACTAGCCCAACATAGCCCGCTATACTTCGCTCGATGTATGGTGGGGATGGAAATAAACAGGAACCGTGCCACCTTTACAATCTCAAATGTCTAGTAGCCTGGATGGTCATAAAAATCCGCTCGGGTCATCTTTGATGAAATCTTTTTATTGCTACTTGTATCACGTCGTGAGAAAAACAGCGCACCAGGCTGCTTGTGTTTCTTTCAGTTACCCCTGTAGTGCTCCAATTGTCTGTCGACCACTCTAGAATGATCGAAAGTTGAGCTAGTTGAAGGTTTGATCGAAAGAGACCGCATGGTGCGCGTACAGGG
This sequence comes from Rhipicephalus microplus, assembly GCF_043290135.1. Taxonomy (NCBI): domain Eukaryota; kingdom Metazoa; phylum Arthropoda; class Arachnida; order Ixodida; family Ixodidae; genus Rhipicephalus; species Rhipicephalus microplus. The sequence goes on from NC_134704.1 coordinate 79,438,686, forward strand.
ACACAATAGACGAAAGAAGATTGGTTTGTACTGTATCAGTCTCTTATTCTGTTTCCGTATTTGATCACCTTCCTTCTCTATTCTTTATTCAATAATTACCCCACTTAGACCAAACCTGCTTCAGCAGGGAAGTTCCAATGTGAAGAAAGACACATCTTCATTATTACGGCACACTTGTTTACTTGGTAAGCGAATCCATTCGCTGATAAAATAAAGAAAAAGCGAATGAGTAAACAAATTATACCTGGTATGGTACTCTAAATTCTTGAAACAGTGACAATTTCGCGAAGAGACCTAACGAGGACTGTGAAGGTACATGTATTTTCGAATACCGGTTTTACCATAAAATATTTGATGCAAGAGCTTTAACCACAGCTTCCTTCGACGTGATGATGGTAATTCAAATCCTAACTCGTTTTTCATATTGGTGCAACGGGGTTTTTCTGTGATAAGTTGACGAGTCCTGGCCACGCGAGCTTGATGGTCAGTCGTGCATAATTAGAAAGACGTCTGACCAGGAGAACATGAACAGCGCCTGTCAGACATGCACCTCTTGCGTACATGCCGCAGTGTTTCGCTTCACTCCATTGCCGTTGAAGAAGTCATTCCAAACCGGTGACATATTGCGATTCTGAGACCTATAGGACGGCAACAGTTAACTTACGAGCGTGGCGTTCTGGCAGGGACGTAGCCGGGGGTGGCACACCGGGTTGGCTCCCCCCCCCAAAAAAAAAAAACCTTTCACGCAATAGGATAGAGAGCGAAAATGGCCATTTGGAGGGTGTGCCCCTCACGAAATCGAAATGCCCCCCCCCCCCCCCCTTCTGAAAAAATTACGCGCCTGCGTTCTGGAGTCAATCAAGGAGGAAGAAGAAGCAGACAGAGAGGGAGAATGCAGGGAGGTTAACCAGGAAGACATCCGGTTGGTTACCCACACTGGCGGATTAGGGAACGAAATAGGAAGGATGAGGATGAGGGAGGAGGGAAGAGAAAGTTTGATAAAGACATGCAGCATGGCATGCCGTTGCTAAAGATAATAGAGCCATTACTGTTATTTTGCTTTCAGCCATCCAAATGTTTCTCATGCCCTCTCCTCCCTAACAGCGTGTTTTTGCTTCGTGCTGTTAGTTTTATTTCTCCTGTTTCTGAATGAAAACCAGTTGCGAGCTGGCATGCTCGTTCCGCACATTCTCCTTAAGCTTCGTCCACATTTGTGCTTACAGCAGCACGAACACCCACGAACTAGCTGTTTTCCGCCATAATGCGAGTGCGTTAGGAGCTGCGCGCTGACGCGTATTATACAAACTTGCAAGTTATGACGCTGAAATTAAGACTTAATAAGCACCCTGTTACATCAGTGAGCGCGATACACGCGGCTATTTCACAGAAGGGAGTCTTGAATTTAAGAACTGCGGAGGGTTAATGCTCGCCACGGAATCTTCACGCAATGATCTCGACCTCACGCTCAACTTGAACTAAGACGATTGTCGCAGCGTTAGGGTGCTCTTAGCCCACGTACCAAATTACACGAATTATACGCAATGTGTGAGTTGATGAGTGGCGCTTTGAGCTCCCCTCAACTCTGCTGCCTTCAGGTATGCGACGCGAGTGTCTGCTAGAAATTACAGGTCTGAGGTCACCGAGAAGGTACCATTAAGTGCAGCGTCTGTATGGAGGTTGCACCGCCTCTGCTTGACAAGGTCGCCTACGTAATTACACACCTGCGCCTTGATGAAGTTGTCGCCCAGTCTCGTGTTTAAACATTAAGGCTAGATGAAAGCTTACAGTGTGACAACTCAGTTTGCCGCTGTGCAGCAAACAAGTGTGTGCGGTTCATTATGAGGGCGTGAAAGTGGTCACCTGTTTGCGACCTTTGACAACTATGTTGATATTCAACACACTCACGTTGGACGGCGATTGCGACTTTGTTCCTGAAATGGAAACATGGTGCTAGCAGTCGTGGTGTTCAAGTGTGCACAGCTGCACAGGTGGAGTTAGAGGCATTTGAGGCATACATAGAGGCATTTTAGAGGCATACATAGCCGGCATTTGTTTTTTCCTGCGCATCTCTTGCGTCATAGTATTTAGCAGGGTTTTCACCAGGTGTTGCTTTGTCTGATGTCTTTCAAGCGTTCATTAGGTACTCTCTTTTACTAACCAAACGAGAGGATACGCTTTCATTTCTTTAGATGCGCTACCACGTTTGCAGCTCTGGCATGGTACGCAGTTTTTAATTATTTCTAAGCAAACGTAGACATTGTCATTCTTATACCATGAGCGATGCTTCCTGTCAAGCAGGTATACAGTCATGAGACCACTTGCGAGATTATGTAATATGTCCTATAATATATAAGCTTTCATATCTTTCTCGTATTGCTTCATCAGCGAGAATTTTTGTTGCTGAAGTTTTTTATGCAGGACAGCACACTCTGCTGAATGTACTTTTCACTGAAAGCAAACGATTACGAACGCAGAATACCAACAGCATGGTCGGTGACATCAAATATTTTTGCGTGTTAGCGCACAATATGAAAAACACGGAAGCTTGTTGTGAAAACTGGTTTCTCATTAAACGGTGCAGTTTTGTTTGAAAACGTTACGGAACAGGACGCAGATCAGACCAGTCGTTCTCAGGGGACACGTTCCGGTGTGTTGGCTGAGATATATAGTGGCTCTTATTTTGGAAAAAAGTACGTGGTTGGCATACGTGCGTGACGCCAAGCCCCGAAACATTTTCCGCTCTACGTTGTTCAGAATGAAGTTGTCGCTCTCAGGCTGGAAGGCAGCATTGCTCGTCCTGTACGTAATCACTGTGCTCTAATGTTCTAGGGAATACCTTCCTTTTATAAACTTCATTTGTAAGGCCAGTTTTGTCCCGTGCGTTACTTTCTTCTTATGCTCGCGTCTTTCATAATCATATGGTGTTTTGGGACGTTAAACCCCCCTAATCAATAAATAAATTTCTTCTTATGCTCGCGCTGGGGGGACCGCCAGGGGGCCACGGAGTGCAGACACGCATGTCGCGTCGGCTCCGCAGATTTTCAGTGATTCTCAGCGTGAAATCGAAGAATTGACGGACGCCTTCTTACAGTGAAGAAAGTGGAAGTTCCACGGAACCCCGCGATACCACTCTCAAGTAGGTGGACGTTTAATTTTCGGCACATTGACCACATTTCTGTAACGCCGACGAACGCACGACGCCGTTGCCTCCTGCTGCTGTGCATAATGCGCTTGGCCTAGCCCACGGACGCTGGCGTCTTGAGCCCCTTCAAGGCGGCGTCTTATCGGGTTAATGCCACAGGATGGCTACGATGAGCGTGGATGGCGAAGATATCACGCAACAAGAGTATGAGAACGACGCAGGTTGGCGCCTTGTGAACAGAAAAGGACGAGCCAACAAAGAAACCACAACGCATGAAGCCAAGGACCAAGAAACGCACTTCTCAAGCGAGAACGTGGTCAGTAATAGATGGAGGAAGGGACAGAGAGCAAGACAAATTGCGGCTGCGAGCAGGATGCCCCGTCTGCCGAAGGAAGATTACAAGATAATTGTGCGCCCACGTGACGGCTTCAAGGTCACTGACTACGGGATCAATCGTCTAGAATGCTGCGTTGCCAACGCCGCTAAAATACCCAGGAATGAATCGGAAGAAGACACGGTATGTGCCAACTATAAACAGAACATTCTAGTGGTCAGCACACCATCAGAGGAGCGCGCCGAAAAATACAGAACCATCGCTAAACTGAAGATTGGGGACAAAGAATTCGAAGCCAATGCGTACGAGTCAGCTCCGGAAGATACATCTAAAGGGGTGATCCGAGGTGTAACGCACGACGTGTCTCCAAGAGAGATCGTGGAAATGCTGGTAACTCCGAGAAATCCGACAGTCCTCATGGCCAAGAGGATGGGAAACACCACAAACGTCATCGTCCTCTTCGATGGGCATCGCGTTCCAAGTTATGTGAGCTACGGAAGAGCACTGGTCAAGTGCTCACTATACTGCAAGAAAATAGACGTGTGCTACCAGTGTGGACACCTTGGTCACAGAGCTGACGTCTGCCCGAGTCCGAATAACAGAATATTATTACGAGGCAGTGGGCATGGCTCTACCGTCGTGGACAACAGTTCGATGAAAAAGAAGTGGACTCGCCGCGCGAGAGACTGGCAGCTCTGAAGCGTCACTTTGGCATGTAAATATAGGAAATACGCTCATTCCTCTCTTCCGTGTGTTTGCGAGCTCCGTAACAAATTGGTGGGAGTGCTGGGTAACGAAGCGCCATACAACGGAGCTCCGCAGTGGTCGTCAAATCGGAGTTTCCGTGATGGAACACGGGACTGATCCCACGGCCACCTCTCCATCGGCTTCGGCGACGCCCGCACCATCCACGGCAACGCCTCCACTGGCCCCACCCCCACCCACGTACGTGCTGACGCATCCGAAGCATCCTGGAACGTTCTGCGGTACGGACCAAGTTGATGTCGACGACTGGATAGCCGACTACGAACGCACCAGTGCTCTCAACCGGTATGATCCGACTCTTATGCTGGCCAATGTGCTGTTTTACCTGAAAGGCACGGCCAAAGTCTGGTACGAGAACCATGAGGAGGAGATCGGCAGTTGGGACACCTTCAAGGAAAAGCTTCGCGACTTATTTGGGAAGCCCATCGGTCGAAAGGCGGCTGCAAAGAAGGAGTTGTCTATACGTGCTCAGACGTCCACAGAGCCGTATATCTCATATATACAGGACGTGCTGGCTCTATGTCGTAAAGTTGACAACGACATGTCGGAGTCTGACAAGGTTGGCCACGTCCTCAAGGGCATAGCGGACGACGCGTTCAACCTGCTAATGTGCCGGAACTGTGCGACCGTCGACGAAATTATTGAGGAATGCCGGCGTTTTGAACTGGCCAAAAGCAGGCGGATTTCAAGATCATTTACTCGACTGCCGAACACCGCAGCGACGTCCTCCTGCGAAGATGGACTGTCCTCCCATCGGCAGTCTTCACCAGCGTCTGAAATTACGCGAATTGTCCGGCGGGAAATCGAAGCAATTACACCTACTCTTCCCGCCAACGGCCACGTCGATTTGCAAGTACCTCAGGTTTGCTTGGTACAGTCGATTGTGCGGGAAGAACTGAGCAATTTGGGCTTCGATGTCTGCGCCGTTGCTCAGTCTCGACCAATTGGCTTCCGTTCAAGGTCGCCGCCTCGCCCCAGGTCACCACCCCAAGAAAGGTCTTATCCACGCTCTCGCAATCCGGCCGAATGGAGAACTGCGGATGATCGGCCGATCTGCTTTAACTGCCGCCGCATAGGTCACGTCGCACGGTATTGCCACAACCATTGGTCTTCGTCCCGAAACCAGTATAACACTGCTCGCCGCACCGATAGCTACCGTCGTTTCCAACCTCCTGAGCCGATCGCCGACAACTACCGCCGGCCTCTGCCCGTCGATTCCTACGCCTGCGATGCCCCTGATACGCAGCACAGCCGCTCACCGTCGCCTCGACGTCACCAGTCTCGTTCGCCGCCAGGACGTCGCCCGTCGTCCCCTTCTCCTCTACGACGACGCCCGACCTCCCCGCTCAATTCTCACCAGGGAAACTAAGCGGTGCAGCTCTTGGAGGTGAAGCTGCATCCTCGGTACCGACCTCAAATCCTCTCCTTGTACTGCCGACACGACGAAATTTGATCGACGTCGACGTTGACGGCCTGACTGTTTCTGCACTTGTTGACACTGGGGCGCATATTTCTGTGATGAGTGCCCGACTTCGTCGCCGCCTGAAGAAAGTGCTCACACCGGCTGCCCCTGGCGTTATTCGTGTCGCCGACGGAAGAAGTCTTGCCATCACAGGAATGTGCACAGCACGCATCACTATCGCCGATCACCCCACATCTGTTCTCTTTGCAGTTATTGAGCAGTGCCCAAATGACCTAATTCTTGGTTTAGATTTCTTGTCCACCCATGCTGCTCTCATCGACTGTGCAACCGGCGTTCTTCAACTTGAACTGCCTCGACTTGGACCTGTGCCGTCCTCACCGTCACACCGCTTGTGCGCTGTTGATTATGTTCGGCTGTCACCGCAAGCCACCACGTGTGTTGCCTTAACGATATCACCAGCTCTTCCTGACGGTGACTACATAGTGTCTCCATTGGTGGATGTGCTCTTGGCTCGAAGTGTTGCTGTGCCGCATACAATCGTGACTATTGTGGACAACTACGTTCAGCTTCCGCTCCTTAACTTCAGTAGTTCGACCCAAGTTCTCCCGCAAGGCATTTCGTTAGCCCACGTTTCCCCACTTGATGCATGTAGCATCGTGGCATTGGACCCTGAAGACTGTTCGTCCCCTACTGCAGCCAGCCGAGCAAACGCACCTAGCGACGAAATCACGATGATGATCGCCCCTGATCTTCTGCCCTGTCAATTGGCGCAACTTCACCACGTTCTGACTACCTACCGAGATATTTTCGACTTCGATGACCGCCCTTTAGGGCAAACGTCCTTCGTGCGTCATCAAATACATACCGGCGATGCTAATCCTGTTAGACGGCGACCGTATCGTGTTTCCCAGTCCGAACGCCAGGTCATACAACGAGAAGTCGAGAAAATGCTCTCCAAAGGAGTCATAGAGGCCTCTTCAAGTCCATGGGCGTCACCTGTTGTTTTAGTGAAAAAGAAGGATGGCAGCTGGAGATTTTGCGTTGACTACCGTGCCTTGAACAAGATAACCCGCAAAGACGTATATCCGCTGCCACGAATCGACGACGCCCTTGATTGCCTTCATGGCGCGCGATACTTCTCATCTATTGATCTGCGTTCGGGCTACTGGCAAATTTCTGTCGACGACTTAGACCGAGAAAAGACTGCCTTCATCACACCGGACGGCCTTTATCAGTTCAAGGTTATGCCTTTTGGGCTGTGCAACGCCCCGGCAACGTTCGAACGCATGATGGACTCTCTTCTTCGTGGTTATAAATGGTCCATCTGTCTTTGCTACCTCGACGATGTGATTGTTTTTTCCCCAACATTTGAAACTCACTTAACTCGTTTGTCGACCATTTTAGCCGTTTTTCGTCGAGCAGGACTCCAGCTGAACTCGAAAAAGTGCAATTTCGGCCGACAACAAATCACGATCCTTGGTCATCTTGTAAGTGCTGCTGGCGTCCGACCTGACCCTGACAAGATTAGCGCTGTCAAGAATTTCCCTCTGCCTTCTTCAACCAAAGATGTTCGGAGTTTTGTGGGCTTATGCTCGTACTTCCGCCGCTTTATACGCGATTTCGCTACAATTGCACGACCACTAACTGATCTTCTCAAAAAGAACGTGCCCTTCTCGTGGGGCCAAGACCAAGCAGCTGCGTTTTCCACGCTGATCGACCTGCTCATTTCACCACCAATACTGGCTCACTTTGACCCGTCTGCGACGACTGAAGTACGCACAGACGCCAGTGCTCACGGAATCGGCGCCGTCCTCGCTCAACACCAGGGAGGCCAAACGCGTGTTATTGCGTATGCCAGCCGCCTTCTCTCCACATCTGAGCGAAACTATTCGATAACAGAGCGCGAGTGTCTTGCGTTGGTCTGGGCTGTAGCGAAATTTCGCCCCTACTTGTATGGCCGCGAGTTTTCAGTTATTACGGACCACCACGCTCTGTGTTGGCTGTCGTCGCTCAAGGACCCAACTGGTCGCCTAGGTCGCTGGGCTCTACGTCTCCAGGAGTATAACTTCGACGTAATTTATAAGTCGGGCAGGTTGCACCAAGATGCTGATTGTCTCTCGCGTTATCCGGTGGACCCTGCTAGCCTCGCTGTCCATGAAGGCGATTCTTGTGTGCTCGCCATATCTGATTTGCACGACATCGGCACAGAGCAGCGCCGGGACGCAACCCTCAAGAAGGTCATTCAGCGAGTATCTTCAGGACATTCCGACCCTTCTCTCCGTCAATATGTCCTTCGCAACGACATTCTGTATCGTCGCAACATGAAGTCTGATGGCCCGGAATATTTGTTAGTTATTCCCCAACACATGCGTGCCACTATTCTTCAACATCTGCATGACGCACCGACGGCGGGACACCTGGGTTTTTCACGCACCTATCACCGCGTGCGGCAACGGTTCTTTTGGCCTGGCATGTATAAATTTGTGCGCCGTTATGTCGCTGCTTGCGAGCGCTGCCAGCGTCGGAAACGTCCTGCTCTCCGTCCGGCTGGCCTGCTCCAACCTATCGACATTCCCCCGGAACCATTCTTCCGCATCGGCCTCGACTTGCTCGGACCTTTCCCGACGTCCGTGTCAGGCAACAAGTGGATCGCTGTCGCAACCGACTATGCGACCAGATACGCGATAACTCGTGCATTGCCAACTAGCTGCGCTACAGACGTCGCAGACTTTCTCCTAAATGACGTCATTCTGCGGCATGGAGCTCCGCGCCAGCTTTTGACGGATCGGGGCCGCTGCTTCCTCGCAAAAGTTATCGACGAAATCCTCCGGAGCTGCTCTACCGAACATCACCTTACTACTGCCTACCATCCCCAGACTAACGGTCTCACGGAGCGTCTCAACCGAACTCTTACAGACATGTTGTCTATGTACGTCTCTGCTGACCACCGTGACTGGGACGCAATGCTCCCCTACGTTACATTTGCATATAATTCGTCAAGACATGACACCGCCGGCTACTCTCCATTCTTTCTTTTGTACGGCTGCAACCCTGCGTTGCCATTCGACACACTCCTTCCTTCTGCTACTATCCAACCAACGGTGTATGCGCAGGACGCTGCTTCTCGAGCCCGCGTCGCTCGCCAAATCGCGCACACTCGGCTCAGTGCTTCTCAGGCCGCACAAAAAGTCCGCTACGATGACTCGCACCGCGACGTTGACTACCCTGATGACTCTCTTGTCCTACTCTGGACGCCGTATCGACGTGAAGGTTTGTGCGAGAAGCTCCTCCCACGATACACAGGACCCTACAAAGTTCTCCGCAAGGTCACCGACGTCGACTACCTCATCACTCCCGTTCAACCGCACTCATCCTCTGCTACACCATCTACTGATGTTGTTCATGTGTCGCGCCTAAAGCCCTACTATACTGCCAGTCCTGATTGACTTAGGGGCGCCGTGACGGCGCTTTGTTCGCCGGGGGTGATATTACGAGGCAGTGGGCATGGCTCTACCGTCGTGGACAACAGTTCGATGAAAAAGAAGTGGACTCGCCGCGCGAGAGACTGGCAGCTCTGAAGCGTCACTTTGGCATGTAAATATAGGAAATACGCTCATTCCTCTCTTCCGTGTGTTTGCGAGCTCCGTAACAATATGCAGAGGGTGTGGCACTAAGAACCCACCGCAGGAGCACGAGTGTGAAGTGAAGTGCCAGCTGTGTGGCAAAGACCACCCGACGGCAGATCGCCATTGCAAGGCCAGATTCAAGGTACCGTATCTGGTGAAACGACGCCGCTGGGAACAAGCCCGACGAGAGGAAGAAGAAGCACTTTACTACGAGACGGAAGCGAAAGCACTTCACAGGCAAAGATGGGGCGACTCAGGTCAAAGATCGGAACATCGGACGCGGGACGCATCCAGACCAGAAGCCTTCACCAAGCTTCAAACACAAAACAAAAACCGCTCTACGTTTACTACCACCACATCTATGTCTAGATCCAGATCGAGGTCCAGATCGACGTCCAGATCGAGGTCTAGACCCAAGACCGGCAACACCGGGTCTCCCCGATCAAAGGAGGGAGGAGGATCCCAAAGCTCAAAAGGACCGAGCGGCGTCCGTGGCACCGCGGGAACTTTCCAGGTGAGCTGGGCTGATGTGGCTTCCGGGGCGCGCGCGGAGGCAGAGGCTGCTTTTCAATGTAGAATTAAGGCGCTAGAGAACGAATTGGCGCAGATCAGGCAGAACAATGTTGCATTTATGAATGAGATTAGAAAACTCAGGGAAGAAAATGATTTTCTGAAAAACGGAGGGGTTACACGCAACGAGGAAACCTCACAAGTTATAATGAAGGAAAAAGGCGCAGCAATGGAGGAAGAGGTAGCAGCCCTCACCCCTGTTAAACGTAAACCAGAGAACGCTCCGATTAAAAGCGTGGTAAAGAAACCAAAAGCAGTGGCGACGCCACAAGAAAGACAGGAGGAATTCGCAAACACCATGGAAGCCAAAATAGAACAAATTGAAAAAAAATTGCAAACTAAGCTCGAACAACAAGAAGTTAGATTTGAGGCAAACATAGAGGCCAAAATTGAGGAGCTAGGCAAGACGATATTGCAGAAAGTGCAGCAAATGGTGGCTGATTTCGACGCCAAGCTAGCAATATGGGGATCGCAGTCAAGTGGTGGGGGCCCAGTTAAGACGTCTTTTAAACCGTACGCTAGGACCTCGGTGCCCACCGAGGGATTAGAGAGCCTGTAACGCCGCCATGGACAGACAAAATAGCTACACGATTTGGCAATGGAATTGTCGAGGATATAATCGAAAACGATACATTTTGCAACAACATCTTAAAGACACCAGCACCCCGGATGTTATAATGGTGCAAGAAACGCACGGGCTGGTCAAACTGTCGGGATATAAGTCATTCGGCAGTGCTGATGGGGAGACAAAGGTATTAGCAACGTTGGTTAAGCGAAATCACGTGGTGGTGCAACATGACACGGAAATCAAGGCAATAAATCACATTCTCCTCGAACTCATACCCACGCGAAAAACAGAGGACAGTCTTTTCGTATTGAATATTTACAGCAGTCCTAAATGCAGAAAGCACAAATTCCGCACGCTGTTTCGAAAAACCCTCGCTATAACGGGCAACCGGGCGCTAGTGATTGGAGGAGATTTCAACGCCCCACATGGTGCATGGGGATACAGGATCGAAACCCAGAAAGGCAGGAACTTGTGGTTGGACGCACAGGAGGAGGGCCTGACGCTCGTGACCGATCCATCCATTCCTACAAGAACAGGTACTAGCGTTTGCGCGGATACCACGCCAGATTTGACGTTCACCAAAAATATACTGGACACGCAATGGACCAATACGCAACATGACTTGGGAAGCGATCATTTTATACTTGAAATAACGGTGAGGGCAGGGCCGCGGAAGGCAAAAGGCAGACAACTTAAACTTGTCGATTGGGACAAGTTCCGAAACATCAGAGAGGAGCCCGACGAAATGATACGGAGTATTGAGGAATGGACCGAAAAGTTAAAACGAGACGTGGAGGCCGCTACGCAAACGGTGCCACCGGAGGCGCAGCTAGAGTATGTAGACAATAAGCTTCTCCACATGTGGGAAGCTAAGGAAGGTTTACAACGGAGGTGGAAAAACCAAAGGCACAACCGGACACTTCGTAGAAAGATAGCTAAATTGAACAGAGATATAGAGCAATACGCCCAGCAGCTGTGCAGACAACAGTGGGAGGAAAAGTGCAATGACATGGACAACCAGATAGGAATGGCAAAAACGTGGACCATCCTTAGACATTTGTTAAACCCGGACGGAAACAAGTTGGCAGAAAGGCACAATATTAATCGGTTAATACAAAGATATGAAGGTACAGAGCAGGATTTCCTGAATGAAATCAAGAAAACATACATCTCTCAAGCGCTTCCCGTTACACACCCTGATTACACAGTGCTAGCAAATGATGATTTAGACAACGAGATCGGGGAGGCAGAAGTGAGGGCCGTCTTGCAAAAACTCAATACTAGATCAGCACCTGGACCAGATGGCATAACTAACAAAACGCTACGCAATTTGGATGACGAGTCCATAACTAAGTTAACTGAATTCATTAACAAATCATGGAAGGCAGGACAGATTCCGCAACAATGGAAGACGGCAAAAATCGTGTTAATACCCAAGCCAGGCAAGCGAGTGCAGATTGCGGACTTGAGACCCATATCTCTCACATCTTGCGTGGGGAAACTCATGGAGCACGTGATTCTGGAGAGGATAACTACCTATCTAGAGGACCGGGATGCGCTTCCACCCACAATGATAGGGTTCAGGAGGAACCTCTCAACGCAAGACGCAATGCTACAGTTAAAACATCAGATTATAGATAATCCGGGAACAGCGACAAAGGCCATTCTAGGGTTAGACCTCAAGAAGGCCTTTGATAATGTAACCCATGCAACGGTGCTAAAAAGGGTAAACGATCTAGATCTGGGACAACGGACGTACAATTACGTGCGTAATTTCCTGACGGGAAGGAAGGCAAAGATCATGATAGGGGACCTAGTTTCAGAGGAAATTGAGATGGGCAGTGCAGGTACGCCGCAAGGCTCGGTATTATCACCTATGTTATTCAATCTGGCTCTAATTGGACTGCCAACCAAACTCCAAGTAATCGAAGGACTGAATCATACTATATATGCAGATGACATCACCCTATGGGTGAGAAGTGGTAGTGATGGCGAAATAGAGGAAACGCTTCAAACAGCAGTCGAAACGGTCGAGCGGTATCTGGAAGGTACTGGGCTAGCCTGTTCTGCGGAAAAATCAGAGCTGTTGCTGTACAGACCTACTCGTAGAGGTCGCAAACCAGGCAACTGCCTGCAAGGTCTTGCTCATAGAGAAGAAATACAGTTAAGAACAGCCGATGGAAAAACCATACCCATAGTCGACAGGATCAGAGTACTGGGTCTGCTCATCGAAGCCAAGGGCAACAATGGAGAAATCCTCAGGCGACTGGATGCAACTGTAGCCCAAATAATGAGACTCATAAAAAGGATAACAACTAAGCACAGTGGCATGCGGGAGGAAAACACGATAAGGTTGATACAGGCATTCGTGATTAGCAGAATAGTATACGTAGCGCCATACTTAAAATGGCAAGTCGCGGAAAAGATCAAGCTAGACTGCCTCATTCGAAAAATATTCAAACTAGCTATAGGGCTACCAATTAGCACAAGCACCGACAAACTGTTACAGCTAGGCCTGCACAATACAATAGATGAGCTTATTGAGGCGCAGCGTACGGCGCAATATGAACGTCTCTCTAAGACACGAGCAGGGAGACATATTCTAGAGCGACTAGGTATAACGTATCACACGCAACACGGCGTTGAGGTGGAAATTCCAAAAGAGACCAGGGAAACAATGATGATACCACCCTTGCCAAAAAACATGCACCCCGTACACAATAAAGCTAGACGAGAGACAAGAGCAAAACAAATACAAAAAAAGTTCGGTAATGACAAGGACGCAGTTTTCGTAGACGCTGCTCGATACAAGCGCAAACGGGGGTTTACCGCAGCCGTAATCGATAGCAACAAACGCTGTATGACATGCGCGACGATACGCACCACAAGTACCGAGACAGCGGAAGAGGTAGCCATAGCGCTCGCTGTAGCTCAGACAAACGCAACCGTGATAGTCAGTGACTCTCAAACGGCAGTGAGAAACTTTGCCAACGGCCGCATCTCCCCGGAGGCACTACGTATTCTCAAAGGAGGGTGTCGAACAAGCCCCAGAAATACATATATTATATGGACACCTGCTCATGCCATCGCGGGGGACAGCAACAATGGGGCTGTACATGACGCAGCTCGAGGGCTCACCGACCGAGCTGCCCTCTCAAGTGCCGCCCCAACCTCCTCCGGTGATTACGGCGTGGCAGACGAGTGGGAGTGGGAAGACAGAATGACCAGATACAATGAAATTACAAAGCATTATAGATTACAGAGGGGCATATTCCCGCCACCTCACCCAAAATTAACAAAAAGACAGTCTGTCGAATGGCGGCAGTTACAAACTAGGACATATCCGAATCCTGCGCTATCGCACATAATATATCCTGATATATACAAAACGGACAGGTGCAAGCGTTGCGACTCCAGAGCCACTCTGGAGCATATGTTATGGGAATGTAGAGGGATTAGTACTAATAACAAGTATGCGGCCTCTGCTGACAGCCTTCGCGCGCACTGGGAAGCCGCAATGCTCAGTTCCGTCCTCGAAGACCAAATGTGGGCCGTCTAGCGGGCCGAGGAAGCCGCCAGGATTCAAGGACTCCTGGCCGTAACCTAGGCGGGGCCAATCGCCCACCCCATCTACTCGCCGGACTCTGAATAAAGTTCTTTCCTCCTCCTCCTTATGCTCGCGCTAGGCTGAAACCCTTCACTTTGTCTAATGGATATCATGCATGCTTGTAGACAAAAATGGAACTGCGCAGGCGTTAACAAATCGCTATTAGATAGGGACCGTTTTTTTGTGTTCTGTGAAAAAATATTTGTTATCGGCAAACATGCTTTAGGAATTTTGAATTGGCACCCGCTGAGGTGGAGCAGGGGTTATGGTGGTGCTCGGCTGCTGAGGGTTCTATTTCGATGGAGGAGAAATGGTCCAGACCCGTGTAGTGTGTGATGTCTCTGCACGTCAGAGAACACTAGATATCAGAATTGCTGGAGCCTTCCACTACGGTCTCTCTCATAATCATATCGTACTTTTGGGACGCAAAACCCCGGATAATAATAATAATAATAATAATAATAATAATAATAATAATAATAATAATAATAATAATAATAATAATAATAATAATAATAATATTATTATTATTATTATTATTATTATTATTATTATTATTATTATTATTATTATTATTATTATTATTATTATTATTATTATTATTATTATTATTGCCCTAATAATATTTTTCCATAACCCCTGTCAGCCTTCCGTTATTGTTTAAAACTGAAGCGGCAGCCAAGGCCACCACCGGCAGATTGAAAGTCAGAAGTCAGGAATCAGGATTAGCATGTTGTAGGTATAGCCGGCAGGTGTAGGCTTGCGAAATTTGCAGGCAATCGCTTTCCGGATGCGCGGAAGTTATGCGTCCGCTTGAATTGCAACATTCTGAGTGGCGCAGCTCTGTTCCGTTCAGGCCATGGCCCGCGGCTCTGTTCGGTCCATCCCCCCACGCCATGGAGCAGGGGGGGGGGGGGTAGGTGTGCCCTCATGTCATGTGAAGGGGCTGCTCCATACCTCTATTCAGTCTACCGGTCCCGACCTGGGTGGAGCCGCCGGATTGATGGCGGGGCTTTCGGCACCGCTTTCTTTCCTCTCAGGACCTTAATAAAGTTCATACTCACTCACTCGGGCTTTTCGCGCCACTTTAGTTTTATTGCGCAGGGTTAGGACGAAAAAAGTTTCAGATGCGAAGCAGCCTATGGTCGGGGCTTGTCCCTTGTCCGTCGTCGTAGCCACGCTAGTACTCAGAGATCCCATTAGATGGCTCTGCAGATGGCGCTCGCTCCCCTCCGGCACTAGGGTGCCTGAATGGTTTCCCTCGCCCGCCGCTCCTTGCAGGGTGGGGACATTGTTTGACGGGGTGCTCGCCGCCGCGACCGGTTTTTCCTGACGGCCGCCGCCATTGCAGATCTCACTTCGCATAGCGACGGGAGCAAAGAAGGAGCTGTGGCCGCTCTGTCATATACTTTTTTAGGGAAATGACTGGGTGCTGCGTGCCCATGTGCACGAACAACTCCAGAAATGGTTGGAAACTCTACCATTTTCCGACAGAGCCCAAAAGAAGGCTGCTATGGATGGTGAAGATTAAGCGAGACAAGTGGCAGCCTACGAAGTCCTCGTGTGTATGCAGTGTGAGTATCCCGACATGTGTTCTTTTCTCGTCGAGAACTTTGAAACTTGTTTTTTTAAATGTGTATACGTGTCTGTGGGTCACTTTGTCGGTGCTGTAAACGCTTCACGTCTAAGTTGCAGTTTTTCTCTCTTTTTTTGCGATCTCTAAAAGTGCAGCTATGGAAACGTGTGGCGCAGCCGCAGTATTTGAAGTTTGTACCAGTTTTTAGTCACTATATGTATAAACAAAATAGGCTGCTTGTTATTAAATTGCGTATTTACAGAAAAGTGTTTTTCATTCGTTTATTGCAAATCACGAAATTCAATAAAAGTTGTGTGGTATACTGTGTCTTTCTAGTAATTCTGTCTAGGCTAAGCTAAGCTAAAATTCATGGTTCATAACGGACTTACAGGCACATTTTGAAGCAAGCCATTTCGAGCAGCACCGAGCTGACCAGTGGATAAAACTGAAGCCGAACGCTGTGCCAACGGTGTTCCCTTTCAGGGGTAAGTTACTGTTTCACTGTGCGTCAAAGATTCTGTATGAACCTAACAGGTGGCAACAGTACAAGGCTAAAATGATTTAGTTTCAAAAATTAGGATGATCCGTGGAATTCCTCGTTTGAGGATATTAAGAAAGTCGGGGTACGTGCCTGCGACCTGAGAAAAGGCATATGTCTGCAACCTATAATACTGCTAAAATCCAGTACAGGCCTGTGATTAGAGCTGGCTACCTTGTAATACTTGCAGCTTGTGACTGTCCTTTTTTGCACTGCAGGCTTGCCTCCACAAAGGAAGGCGCCAAAGGACAGGGCAGGACCTGCTGTGTTGCCTGATGCATGCCAAGAAACACGCGGTGACAACTCTACGGCCATTAATTGTACGCCACTCACAAGTGCACAGGCGAATTTAAATTCACGCACAGACAGTCTTGGCGCACAGCAACCGCAAAGCTGCAATTCTCAGACGCCTGATTCAGTACCGCACATTATGGAAAGGGAAGAAGTTGTGATCTCGGCCGATGCACCTGACGGGGCACGTGAAAACAAGCAGTTAAATAAGCAGCTCTCCGATATGGGCAGAAAATACACTCAGCTACATCAAGTCCATCGGAAAGCCACCTCAACCATTCAAGCACTAAAAAAACAGGTGAAAAAATTGGAAACCAAAATGGAATTATTCGGACAGCGTTTGAAATTCCTCAATGATGACCAGCTGCAGGCTCTTGGGCGCCAGAGTAATAAGGGAAGCACTTGGTCTGCAGAAACAATCAAGCAGGCGCTTCAGATTAAGTTTTCCTGTGGAAAAACTGGTTACCAGACACTAAGAAATCTGGGCTACCCCTTGCCATCCGGAAAAACCCTTGCACGTCGCCTTCAGGGCCTCAAGTTTCTTCCCGGAATTTTGACGGAAGTCATCGATGTTCTCAAAATCAAAGCAGAGAACATGCAAGACATTGAAAAAGACTGTGCTTTGTTCTTGGATGAAATGGAGATTGCTCGCGGGTACGAGCTCGATCGCGCTGAGGATGTGGTGTTGGGGGGGCAAACTATGCCAGAAAATCCAGACGAACCTGCACATCACGCACTAGTGTTCATGGTAGGAGGCCTGAATACGAGATGGAAGCAAGTGATTGCCTACCACTTCACCGGAAGTCATGTAGAGGGTAGTATCCTCAAGGACTACGTCATGAAGATAGTGCAGCTCTGCGCGGAAATCTCTTTAAGAATCCGTGTCGTCACTTGCGACATGGGGGCTTCTAATCGGGCTATGTGGCGCGAGCTCGGATTCTCCAGCCACAGGAATTCCATTACTGTATGTTCAGTGCCTCACCCCTGTCTGGAAGACAAAGAATTGTTTTTCACAGCAGATGCTGCACACGTGCTGAAGAATGTCAAGTCACAGTTGCTTTCATCGGAAGTATTCTTTCTGAGTGATGCAACAGTATGCCAGCACAATCTGCCATCAAAAGAAGTGAACGTGGACCATGTGCGCAGTGTAATTAAGTATGATGCTGAACGAGAGCTGAAAGTCGCCCCGAGGCTCTCAGAGTTACACATTTCGCGAGGCCATTTCACAAAAATGAAAGTGGGAGTTGCTGTCCGCTTCTTCAGGGAAGCTCCTGCAGCGATTCGGTACCTAATTAAAGAGGACGCGATAGAGCCGGAGGCAGAGACAACAGCTTGGTTTCTAGAATTAGTATTCAACTGGTACACGCTAATGTCTTCCCGCCACCCATCAGTTGCTCTCAGCCTTCGAGACATGCGGAGGTACCACGAATCAATTGAGCTACTGAACTCGGCCCTCGAAGTTTTTCAAGGAATGAAGATGGGAAGCAAGGCACAGTGGAAGCCTTCGCAAGCAGGTTTACTAATAACAACAAAAGTCGTTCTTCGTCTCCAAGACATTCTCTTGCGCAGTGAAGGATACGAATTCTTCCTCACGAGCAGAATCTTGCAAGACTGCCTCGAAAATTTGTTTTCGGTGGTGCGCATCAGGAAGCCTGTTCCTAACGCATATGACTTAAAGTGTGCCCTGAAGCTTGTGTGCGTGAGTCAGTTCCTTCATGCACCCGGAACGTCAAGCTACGAAGTCGACGATGCTAAGTACCTCGCCGACATGCTTGCAAAAGGCAAACAAGAGCACGGGGAGGTGGAAGCTGATGTCATTGATGACTCGGAAATTTTGTTCATTGAAGAACTTCAAGAAAACGAATGCAACATCCTTTTCTACATCGGCGGCTTCCTTTTAAAAGGTATGCTGAGTGTTGTAGCGGGATGCGGGCATTGTAATTCTGCCTTGTTAGGCTCAACTGAAAGCGAGCACGCAACTCTGACTATTCTGAAGGAGTACAGGAGTGAAGGTGGCAACCTCACATATCCCAGCAAGGATGTTTTGCTGACACTCAAGTCGTGTGAAGAGCATTTCAGGGGCATCATAAGTTGGAGTGAGGGCTTGCTGCGCTTAAGGTCCCCGTTGAAGGCCGTGACCGATTATTTGAACGAGATGGTGCGCCCTTGCGTAAAGACTTGCTCCGAGCACAGTGACGCCGTAGCAAAACTCCTTATTGCGAATTATGCAAGACTGAGGCTTCGCGTGCATTTGCGCCACGTTAGTTCAAACGGCGTCAATGAACACGGAAGCAAGACGTGCGCTGGGGTAAGCCTTCCGTGACCAGCCGAACTGGACCAGTCACTTATAAATTTTATTATTTTTTCTTTCAGAACACTTATTGTTTGATTAAAATATTTTGAGTTCATTGTGAACTGGCTAACCTCCCTGTCCTTTCTTCATCCTCCTCCTTAAGTTCATAGACATTTTTCTTATTTGTTATACAATATCACATTCTTAGATAAAAACAGCGTTGTGATCTTTAAGCTGACTAAGGTTGTGATCTTTGGAGAATGTTTATGGTAAGTTAATATTATTGCGGTCGAAGCAATACCGACACAGCGTCACAGAGGCAGAATACGAGAGTGATACTTCTCGGATAATTAGATTGCTCGCTTACATATATCTATGGAAAGTAGAAAAACTGAACAGGTATAGGGCATCAAAATCGTTATTACTGCATTTCATCTTGTATTTTCCAATAACTTAGTAAGATTTTTTTCTCAGTGGTCACATAAAAACGAGAGATTCAATTGATGTTTACGCTGTTTCACTATCTCAACCAGCTATAACAGAAAAATAGCTGTGTAACAAATCTGAATCTCATTCCCGCAAGATTATTCAGAGCTGCGAGGGCACGCAAGGCGGGGGAAAAAGCAGGATGAAGTAAGTTCAACGCGTACAATGCGAGCACTACTGAGTGGCTGGCACGCTGCACAGCCACTGAGGAGTGCGGTGAGTTTAGGTAACAGGAAAAGGCGTGCGCTTCATGAATTAATGTAGATTTATCCTGCAAACAGTCTCCAATGACAGACGCACATATTCAGACTGCTTTTTTATAGCGCGAAATACCATTTCTCGCACTAAACTCTTCTCAAACTCTCCTCATACGCGCGCGCAGGCAGTGTGTTTCGTTGGGGTGAGATATGTAATGGCGGACGCTCTAGCAGACGACGCGGTTGTCCCCACCCTGTACGGAGCGGCGGGCGAGGGAAACCATTCAGGCACCCTATCCGGCACGTGCTTTGGTATGAGTGCCCAGCGGCGCTGCTCTGTATCTGTATGATAAAAGCGCTTACTCCTACACAGCCTAGTAGTACTAACGAAGACATGAGCATGAGCCTCAAGCCGACCCATGGCCACTTTGCAAACTACTCAGGGTTCCTTTTACAGGGAGATGTGCGTGATTTTTTAAAGATAATGGTGATCACCAACCTCGGATGTCGCATTCATAGAACTGCTTGCTTTCATCATTTAGTTGAAGGGGTCGTTTATTGTATCTCTTTCTCACAAATAAAGATGGGCAGATCTAAAGCATATTTCATGACATAGGTGCTTCTTCCTATGCGCATTCGGCATGCAAGTATGTTCATGATTTAGTGCAAGTAAAGCAACAGAGCAGCCCAACTAATCAACGTGGCCATGTGGCCACACATAACTTCAATTGAAAGTAAAGCAATACGTGCAGACAACCATACGAAGACTTCGCAAATGTATATAACTCCATACACAATGTCTTATGCACCTCACAAACCGAAAAGAAAAAGAGCACATTATTGTATGGTGTACCTAATGAGTTGGTGTTACGTTCCTTTTATTGATCAGTTATTGGAAAATGTAACGGAAAGTTCTTTACACAAAGCTTGGTTCATAATAAACCCCTCGAAAAGCTGGGAACTGATCGCAGACCATTGTTGTAAAGCATGACGGTCATCGCTTCATTTTTATTTTTAAATTCAAAGGCGGAGCTTGTTTTTCTTCGGATTCGACCATTTTGGTGGGGGGAGGCACTGTGGTACACCCCCCCCCCCCCCGATAAAGGACTCTGAGCCCTTTTATGCTCGTTATTTTCATTTTTCCACATGCGCGGACTAGCAAGATACAGGAACTATGCGGGCTCGACCTTTCTGCCATTCCAAATAAATCTCAACTGGTATATTTACGTAGGAAAACGCCAGTATGGTAAAGGCAACCACACGTGGGGTTGTACTTGTGAATGGATGGATGGATGGATCGATATGGCTGTACTCTTTAGGTCGGGTTTTGGTTAACGCCACCAAGCCGTAATACTTAATGAACCGAAAATTAGATTTTTTTCCCTTTAAATAGTGAGGTATAGGACTCGTACTTTGCAGTGAAGGGTTTAATTTTCACTCGTGCCTTGACTTTAGCCGCCAATCAGATGACCTCCTTCTAGTTAATTCTACCCGCTTAAAGTCTATTTTGCCCTCTCTGTTTCTAAACCCCAGTGCTTTGAAAAACTCTGCGCCATCATCCTGAACTATAGGGTGAAGCCCTTTACATAACATTATCAAGTGTTCGGCAGTTTCTTCTTCCTCTCCACACGCACTGCATACCACAGGTGTAGCGCTACCTGTGGTTGTATGTGTGCATTTGCTGTGTTGGTCTTTCGCACTGTTTCCCGACGATATGTTCAACCGACTCGCCGATAAGTTGACCTTCAAGTATACGTTTACGCTCTTTCCCTCGTTTATTCTGCTCAAACGTATTTATGAGGGTTCTGACAGGAACAGACATTGTTATGGACGAAGAAGCGAGTCGCCTCAGTCTTCCCTGGTGGGAGACTTCCGCGTTCACCACTTGCACTGCTTCGTTTTCGGATTGTAGGCGCATTTGTTTCGTCGCAAATAGCGCGCAGCGCAGTTTCCTCCGGACCGGCCATATCGGTTTGCAGCCTCGTCCGCGCGTCTTTCAGCTGGGGATTCGCGCTGCGAGTCCTCCCTGCAGTAGCTGATGACTGTGGCGACTTTCCGTTTGAACCGTCCCTTGCACTTGTGAATCGCCAGCCAGTTGGCCATGCAATGGAAATACCTGTAACATTGAAAGATAATAATATGAGAAGCGTGAAGGTGGGAAGGCTTACTGGAAAGCAAACATCTGGTTGACTACCGTGCACTGGAGAAGGAGTGAGGGGAGACAGCAAAGTAGGAAAAAAGGAATGAGAGGGAGGAATAGAAGTGTAAACACACACACACACACACATCATCAGAAGAGAAACAACAAGGTAGTGGTTGCCCTCTGTCGAGTGTTTTGCAAACGAAATTGGAGCAGCTACGCACTGTTCGTGCGAAGAATGTGCGAACAGAAGAGCTGGTGTCTTTGTTATTGTTTCCCTAATCCTCGCCCTCTTCTCTCTTTCACCTATCTTGATGTACTGTAGCCTACATTGCTATCCTTTTACTCTTTTTCATTCTCATTTCCCTCATCCTCACTGTCTTTTATTTTAACCCTCCACGGTAGTCTGCCAAGGCACTCGGCTGCTGAACCCCAGGTCGCGGTATTGAATGCCGGCCGCGGCAGCAGCATTTTCGATGGAGGCGAAAATGCTTCAGGTCTGTGTGCTTAGATTTAAGTGCACGTTAAAAAACCCACGTGCTCGAAATTTACGGATTCCTCCACTATGGCGCCTCTCATAATCATATGGTGGCTTTGGGACGTTAAACACCAACAATTATTATAATAAAGTACTATAATTTTTTCCACATCTCGTTGCGATACTGAACTGTACATGACTATAGGCTACGCTTTATTTCTCTGTCTGTTTTTATCCTTCTCAGTTTCTTTCTCTCTATTCTTGTTTGATTCCTTCTCTCCATATATATGTTGGGCTTACCATAAGTGGGCCTAGTTGAACATATTTGCACTCAATTGCAATTAAGTCGGGCGAAATAAGGCATTAGTAGGAATAGCTTATCCAAGTGTAGCCTAAATCGTCTGAATTGGGGCTTATGAGGGCTAATTAGGTTAACTTAAATTAGCCACGCGTTTTTAGGCTTTACTGTGAGTAACTTGGCTCAACCAGGTTTACAGAGACAATAAAGAGCAAAACGCTTTTTCGCGTATTAGTAAAGTACATTTTCACAATCCCGAAAACAGCACTATTACCACGACACAACGGTTGGTAAGCGATAAAACGCGCAAAAAGGAACTGTGGGTGATGACGTCACTTTGAGATTCCCGAACCGAACACTGTGACGTCATAGAATTTGAAGGCGTCTACTGGGTCTATGTATTTAGCTTATAATCAATAAAATTGAACTAAATTGTAATCGGTGAGTGTCATAGACCTAGCATACGAAGTTTTAGAAAGTGTTACTGAGCCAGTGCCGCTGAAATACAAAACATACATTGGAATTTCTTTCGTCACGCACAGAGATTACGGCACAAAACTTAAATATGAAATTTTAACCTTCGTTCTCTCTGCTAACAATGAACTTATGACAATGAAACTTAGGACATTAGAGTTCTCATGGGCAGTTTACTAAACTAAAACAACTCATTTTTTTTCTTTACTGTTCCCTTAACTATATTGAACGAATAAACAGCAGGACGGACAGAGAGGACCGCTAGAGGAAGCACAAAAAAGAAGCGATGATTCGAACTAACATTAGTTTGAAAGAAAGCGCTACATGCATGGGAGGTCATAAGTTTATCAGTCAGCCAATTTTCAGTACGACCCGAGTTCGATACCCACATGGAGCATTTTCAGTACAGCACATTCTAGAATCTTCGACTTGCACTTCGATAGCGCAGAAATCAACTAAAGTGATAGTGAAGTACCTGAACTCAGCAAATCTGAGCGACCACCTGTAGACTGCATGTGATCCACCAAGTGAGCTCGTGGTTCTGTGTATCTGTCTTCCCTTCTCATCTCTTGTCTCAGCTTTTGCCCCTTTATTCTAGTACACAGGGTGGCAAGCCGGACGTGCGTCTGGTTAACCTGCCAGCCTTTCCCTGCATCTCTCTCTTTCTTTGTTGGCATTATCAGATGCAAAAGTGTCGTACCTCATGGATAGTTTGCGTCATGTTCATGTCTGATCAGACACGCATGTTTTCCTGTTTTGCTACTTTTTGTCACCTTGAGCATGCGCGGTGGTTGTTTTCGTTGTTTTTTATCGACTCTATTTTTCCTGCTTCGTTTTGAAAAATTGTTATAATTACCAGTCAACGCTGTTGTCTATCGTTCCTCCTCTCGTCCTCGTCTTCTGTCGCTAGCCACCATATTGTCGCACTGTTTATTCGTTCAAGATGGAAGCACACCAACTTGCCGAGTTAAACGTTTGGATGCAGGCTTGACTGGTCTTGACTAAGCTTAATTTGTCTTCACGAGGGGACGCCATAGCCAAGCGTAGGCTTGGGTGGGGTTATTTTGGCATTACTTGTTGACTTCACACTTAGGCGCAGTTTTCTGTCTGCGATACACGGCCTCATAAAACGCCTAAGCAGTTCCGTTGTTATAACTTCATCATCGGTCACAGAGTTGTTTCTTGGATGGAAGACAGGGCGTTCAGATTAACTATTTGCAGCGCTGTTAGATGCATCAAAAGACGCCTTATATACGGTGTAATCGACACTGAGATCGCCGACAGAGAAACAAGATAACAGAGACTTAGCAAAACGATAAACTGGTTTAATTTTTTGGTTGGTTAGTTACTTAGCCCTATGACTATGACTATGACTCTGATCGCACTTTATGTAACACGTAAGCAAGATAAGAATGAGCCTCGCCAAAGCTGAATTGTCGGTACCGATGACAGGTTAGTTGCCAAGCAAAGTTTTAGGAATATGTGATGAGTAGAAAAAAAAATGCAAAGCAAAGAGGGAGTTACTCATAATCTTTATCTGAATAGAAAAATTATGATGTTTGACAAGGCAGAATAAAGCTGACCAAGAGGCAACTTGCCGCTGGCGGTATATCTGAACCCACAGCACTAGTGGTTGTGCCAAGTTCGGTTGTACCTGTTTTGTTATGTCTTATTCAAGTGGCCGACTAAACATTGGGCTTTCCTTAACGGGGATCAACCGAGTTTAATAATTTTTGGGGTGCAAGAATAGGTGTGGCTACATGGAGGCAGGAATGCATAGTGAGAATGTTCAGAAGCGAGGGACCGTCCCGCGAACTGGAGGAGCCGGCGCAACTTGATATTTCAGCTCGAAGTTCACAGAGGAAGAGGAGAAGGAGGAGGAGAAGGAGGAGGAGGAGAAGAAGGAGGAGGAGGAGCAGAAGGAGGAGAAGGAGGAGAACATAAAGGAAGCGGAGAATCGCGAAACAGCGTGCAATTTGAGACTGCAGGCGATGGTTGCGCCATTTCTGGATCCTTCTTGTAAGCGTGCAAAGACACCGGCTGCGTATATACAATATTCGACCACGTCCTTGGCTATTTGTGCAAATGTACACTTCACCATATGGGTGTTAGCAAGCGTTTTTTGCTCGATGGCGTCGCATCAAGCGTGCGCTTTATAAGCAGGCGACAGTGGAACAAAGAATTGAACCCTACGCAAACGCATCAAACTCCCCGGGGCCGAGACTGTTCATGAAATGAACGAGAAAGGAAATCAATCGGGCACCCGTTCTTGATAGACGCACCCGCGGGAATCAAACTGGTTTAATATTCTTTGTGTCAGGCGAAAAATGGGCCTGGCTTCAAATACAGATGCGTCTATCCGGAACGCGTCTTCCGATCGATTCCTCTTCGCGTTCGCTTCATAGCGAGGGTCTCGACTGTGCCAGATTTTATAACTTTAGGTATCGGCCCACGAGTCAGAAGCCGTCAGAAGCCTCCTGCTGATGTTCACGTGACCAACGTTGCACGTGACGTCATCGGTGAAAGAAAATGCAAGTCGCTTCCGTGGCATCGAGTGCAAAAAGAAAGTGAAAGTAAAGGCAGGGAGGTGAACCACGTTTTACCGGGTTCGATACACTACACGAGGGAAGTTGCAAATGGAGGGGAAACAATAAAAAAAGGAAGGAAAGAGAGGACACGTAATACGCTTGCAGGCTACGAGTGTAGCTGCGTACATTACCAGAGTTAAATCTCGTACGCGTGCGTAGGTCTCGTATAACCAGGAAAGTGAACGGGAGAGCAGCCTTCATCACAGCATTCTGCTTCATTTTTCTCCCTTAAAGGAGCCTTGCAACACTTTAAAAGTTGTTATTGAATGGCTTCATAAGAGCAGTTTACTGCCTCACAAATCAACCGCCGCAGAAATGTTCAGAATCCGTGACCATACGAGCGCAGTTACAAGGATTTGCCGTCCGCACCTTTTCTTTCTCCTTTTCTGTTACCGAGCGCACTGAAAGCTGCGTAGAGAGGGAGGGGGCTAAATGGGAACAAGAACTTACTTGCTTTCATCAGCATACTGCATGAACTTGAGCCCTTTTTCTTATTTGTTTCCTTCAAATACACGCCGTACTCTCGGTGTGAGCGCTATCGTGCGCGTGGCGACATCTCGCGGCAGTCGCTATAACTACGCAGCCCACCATGCTCAAATCAACCAGTGGCCGTGGAGTCTGGATTTGTGGGGTGGTCATTTACGTTTCTGGCATCATTTGTCGAGAAAAGCGGGAGTGATTTCTAACTGACCTACAGAATTAATTGCACATTCCAGGCTGCATGCTGCGCTGTATTGTTTTTTACAAGAAAGTGGATGCGAGCCAGCAGATAGGTATCCGTAGTTAAAAGACAGTGCAAAGTAAACACGTCCAAAAAAACCATACAGGACCAGCGCTGTGTGAAGCGCTGTCTTGTGTTAATTCTTGTTGCGGTTTACTTCTTGCTGTTTTTAACTACGTATATATTACTACGTATATATTACTTACATATTATTTACCCCTCGGAAACCATTACTACTCATCAGCAGCCTTTTCCAACCATGCTCAAAAAAGGGTCGCAGGCCCATTTAAGGTTACCCCTATTAGGGAGAAGAAAGCAATGGGTGTCGTCAAACATGAAAGTTGAGCTTCGGCGTCAATATGACCGATGGGAAAAAAAAACTGTCTTTAATAGCGTCACAAATCACAAAACATTGTGACGTCATCACCCGACATCGCCGCCTAATTAGGGGTGAGCTTACACTGAAGGCAACGCGAAACCATGGGAGGGGCGCCGAAAGCTTTCGGAGGGTGGGGATGAGCACGTCGAAAGAAGAAGAAGAAGAAGAAGAAGAAGAAGAAGAAGAAGAAGAAGAAGAAGAAGAAGAAGAAGAAGAAGAAGAAGAAGAAGAAGAAGAAGAAGAAGAAGAAGAAGAAGAAGAAGAAGAAGAAGAAGAAGAAGGTTTTAGCTTTTGAGTCGCCACACGTCAATGCACAAAAGACAGTGGTTGCTTTCATTTTCCTCTCTATGGATCACCGACTCATTCCCAAGTGAAGTTGAATGCTCTACTTAATCGTATAAGCCTCCAGGTTTCGGCCCCGTAGGAAGGTCCGAGTCTACCATACAACTGCTAAAAGGCCCAGACACTTATTTCAACTCAAGGATGCGGTGGTTCGTACTTGTCACAATTCACGCAGTTTGCTGCTTTCATGGCATTGAACTGTCCGCGCATCTTTCTGGAGGCACAGCGTCCACTGGGCGTAGCCAGCAATGGGCCCGCTTTCCGGCTGATGCAGTACGCGAACCGCGGCCACTGCATCTTGGCGCTTCGGCCTTCCACAGACGTCGCCAAGAGCAGCGCTGCCAGGGCCGCCATCGCAAGTAGCAGTAGCGACCACCGCAAGAAAGCACCCCGCCCTGCGCGAAAAAAAAGGCAGGGAAGAAAACAAGGTTAAACAGGAACTTTATCAGGCTAGACATAAAGCAGCGACACTTGAAGTAGTGCGCGAGAGAACAAATTGACCAGGCACTGTTTTGCGTTTTTTCTAGTATGTCAAGAATAGCACCACAAGTGTGTGGTCAACACGGAATCGAGGTGGCGGAGCCGGGTTGATATGAAGTATCATCCCGGCTCGTGGTATGTTTTAACACTGCTCGCTGTAGATAAAAGCAGCTGCCTGCAGAAAAGGCGAGCATTGATTGAGTATAGTGCTACGTAAACAGTCCGTAGAGCGTCGGGCTCCTGCGATCACGGGCCGAGGAATCAGAAGTTCGATTCCAGGCGAGGGAATATTTTTTCAAAAGTTTTACAGCGAAAGCTGTTATGAGATCACAACTCGGGTCACACGCAGTTGTCCACCGCCGCCGCCGGTGTCCGTAACCACATCGCGCAAAATTAGAAAAAATAAACTAGCACCAATGACACAGTGGGGCTCGAACCCAGGTCCCCTAGGTGCAGCTCAGTATTCTACCCCGCAGTTACACCGGTTCTTGTAACTTTATCTCAAAGTTGCTTTAGGCAGGCTTGACCCAGCACCAGTGGGGCTTAAACCCGGGTCCGCTGGATGCCAACCCAGTATTCTACCACTGAGCTATACCAGTTCTTGTGACTTCTCAAAATTGCCTTAGGCGGGCTTGATGTCGGGAAAGCAATTGCGTTAATACGTATAAATCGTTTTAAAACAGCGAAAGAACAACCAGTCATCGCACAATGCGAATAGCGTAACGAGTGGGTCATCCAAGGCTCTAACCCATTACAAAAGCTTGTTCTTGTTCCTGTATTATCTGTGGCGCGTACCCACTTCAGCCATAATTCTTCATCGTGGTTAGTTACTGCATGAACAATTGGCACAGAATTCCTTGTAAGTGTTTAGCGCATACCACGCTTCCCAGAAGAATGACGAAAAATAACATAGCGAATGCCGGCCTACTACCCAAATAAATATATTAAGTTACCTAGTGGGTATCAAGCAAGTGTGCTTGCAGTAGTTATCCAATCAGTGTACAGAAAGCGCTCTTCTCGCTTTCGCTGTAACTGTGCTGCACCTTCCGCGCAGACTTGGCGTTTCTGTCTCGTTTGGTGGCGCGCATTTTATCAACGTCATATCCATGACTGAAATACGTAACTGATGTCTTTGTGAACCTTAGACTAAAACACGTGTTAAAAAACGTCCCTGCGAGAATGCGAGACGTCTCATGCTTCGCCAAGGAATGAACAGAGGAAGTGGCTGCATACTTACCAAGGCTGGCTGTTTAAAGTAATGTTTTCTCCGAATCCCTATTTCTTACGTTCAGAGAAGCAACGATGTACATAGAAAATACTTAGTAGTTTCTTAGTGGGGAAAATCACGTTATGATTTGGTTTAATTACAAGCTCTGTATATGCTTGTCACGATATGTTGTCGCCCGGCTCGGTATGGTTGAGTCAAGAGGAATGGACGCAAGAAGGGGACACGGGGTGTGGCACAAAAACACCTTTCACAACACACTCAAACACAAACACAAACGATTACACACAGAAATATAAAGCCACCATTGAAAAGCATGGGGATATATATGTCCTCAGAGCGAAATAATATTGTACCATTTTTGTTCTAGCCAAATCGCACCTGCGTCCATATCATCCCACTCACTAACTCGTGTCGCTATGATGGACGGGATGTAAACTGACAGCCGCTGACACTCAAGCGTCGCTCACTGCGTCCGTGAATGCTGTTGATTCTGCTGGTGTGGAAGAGCACTCTGTCCAAGCGATGGCGTCGTTCCTATTCGCGGAGGAAACTGTTGGTGCCGGCAGGAACTCCGGGCATCTCTTGATAAGACAGATGCTTGGGCTAGTTGGTGATTGGGAATCAACATAATTGCACAGCGCAAGACTACGAGTAGTTACGTTGTAACTACTCCTAGTCTTGCGCTGTGCAAATATGTTGATTCTGGGCATCTCCTTGTTTGGTCTGGCTCGTGCGCCGTTACGTTGCAGACGGGTGTTCACGAGCCTGGGTTTTTTGAAGGTCGGTGGCGTTACGCTGACCTGTCCCAGCTTCTCGCTGCATCGCCTGCCAGCTAGACGACCGGATCCACGAACACGGTAGCTCGCCGAGGTACAAACTCGGGTGGGTCTCGACGCGTTGCAGTCCTGGGGCAGGACCTAGGCTGCCTCGAACATCTGTCATCTTCTCCGTCGTCCACGCCAAGCTTCTTCCGTGCGCACGCTCCTCCAATAATGGCGTCTCCACGTGTACTTTTTCCTTCTCCTTATTCTCCTCTAAGCTTTTCTCTTTCAGCCTCTCACTCATTCATCATCTTGTCTTGCACCCGTCTTGTTTTTCTTTGTTTACTTGTCATCCCTGATAAGATAGCCCACACGTTCTCGAGTTCTTGCTCCTTAAAACCTTTCTTCACATGGGCACCACATTTCACGTCATACCTCACCTCGTTGGACGTATAGCCGACGCTTCACTGCACCAGCACCGCGCTTCATCACAACACACTTTGTCACCACGCACGTCACCGCTGCATTGTACGTAACTAAATATTGAGTGCGCGCCGTGAACACTTCACTGCACATCACTAATACTTCAGTGGACGTCCTGAGCACTTTATGTTTCATTGACCTTCCTCTGCACACTGTCGATATTGAACAACAACTTGAATATTCACTAAGAACACCAGTCTTTTGCTCTGGTAGTCATGTGATCACCCAATTCAGCTCAAATACAATCAATGAACTATTAACATTGTAAGAAAGAACAGTTTCAAGGATACACCAAAGAACTGTTCGATAGCAACGTACATCAGATCACAAAGCACCTGAAATGCATGTTCACAACCAGCTCAATCTCTACCAACTAATCAATTTCGTTGTCCAATGTCAAGTTTCTTAAGACAGCATCCAGTCATGAACTCAATGCTCATGTTATTGCGTCCCATATCATCCGAAAGAAAGTTGTCACTCGCTGACAAGGCACGTGCAAGGAAGACGCTTAGAAGCGTGTTGGGATACACTAGAGTCTAAAACACCGCATGAGGACATCAAGGAGTTCAACAGAATTCTTAGCCACTGTGCCGCAAAGGTTCCGACCAAACATGAGGCGTTCCCTCCCTGCGCACTGAGACATGAGCGTCCGAACAACGCCTTTATGTTCAAGAATGCCGCCCCTTGTCTCTCGACGTTTTAACAGACGCATACTTTTAAATGAAGGTTCCTCAACAACCTCAGCTGCCACAGCCAAAGCACCAGGCTCTTCACTGCTCAAAGAACAATCTTCTCCCCTTTGCCATCTCATGTCATTCTCTTTTTGGGAAGCCGGCTCCTACGTAAGGCAGTGAAAAGGTTCAACGTTAAGCTTACAAAGCGATAGGAGCTCCGTCTCGCAAAGACCGTTTGTAGAACGCACACATGCGTTGGGTTTGCGCTCCTTGTTGTCCCACTGTATATATTTATATTTTGCCTGCATAAGGTGCTGCTGCTAGCTGTCTTTTTCTAGTTCCAGCTGCTTTTTCTCATCGCCAGCTTCAACTTCAAGCTGTCCTTCCACTCGTCTCCTGTTCAATATGCTGTTGTCTGGAGTTTTCAGTACTGCCAAGAGCAAGTAACTGCAGTTTCTCCTCTATCATCTCCTTTTCCTTGATCAAGTGCATATATGCACGTTCATCCGCTGCCTTAGCCTCTCCGCATGCCCTTTTGCAGTCGCCCGTGCCTTAGCACGTTCTTCATTTAATCGCTTTTGCTCCTGGCTTTAAACGTCAATAATGCTTACGGAGATAAACCCGCAGCATGTCCAGACGCCAGTAACCATTCAAGGTCCATCCCACCGTTCAAGGCATTCCAGGGCGCGAGACGAATGTAAATGAGTCCTGGGAAGGCTCACCATGCCACGAAATGTCGACCGGCTTGGTATGTTTGAGTCAAGCGGAATGGACGCAAGGGGACATGGGGTGTGGTACAAATACACCCTTCATTACACACTCAAACACAAACATATATGATTACACACATAACAATAAAGCCATCAATTAATAGCTATGTCCCCAGTGCGTAATAATATTGTACCATTTCTATTCTATAGCCAAATCCCACGCGCGTCCATATCATCCCTCTCAGTAACTCACGTCACTATGACGGACGGGATGTTAAGTGTCGGCCACTGGCACCCGAGCGTCGCTCACCGCGTCCGTGAATGTTGTTGATTCTGCTGGTGTGGAAGAGCACTTTGTCCAAGTTGTGGCGTCGTTCCCATTCGTGCGGGAAACTTGGTGCCAGCAGGAACTCCGGGCACCTCCTAAACTGGTCTGGCTCGTGTGCCGTTACCGTTGCAGACGGGTGTCCACGAGCCTAGGTTCATTGAAGGTCGGTGGCGTTACGCTGACCTGTCCCAGCCACTCGCTGCATCGCCTGCCAGCTAGACGACTGGAGGCACGAAGACGGTAGCTCGCCGAGGTACAAGCTCGGGCGGCTCGACGCTTTGCAGTCCTGGGGCAGGACCCAGGCTGCCTCGAACATTTGCTGTCTTTTCCGTCATCCACGCCAAGCTTCTCCCGTGCGAACGCTCCTCCAATATGGCGTCTCCACGTGCACTTCATCCTTCTTTCCCTTTTCCTCCCAGCTTTTTTTTTCTTTTGGCTTCTCGCCGATTCACCATCTTGTCTTGCTCCTGTCTTGCTTTTTTTTCTTGTCATCCCTAAGCTTGGTTGCGGCTTGGGTCTGAGCACTTTCTGCCATGGGCTCCGTGGCCGCATGCCTTCCTGGAAAATGCGCGTGCTACCTCTGCGTACGAGCTGAGAAAGCCTAGTTTTGACTCACAGGAAGAAAGTTTAAGCGGAAAGACAGGGAGGTTAGCCAGTTCTTAGACCGGCTGGCTACCCTGTGCTGGGGAAAGGGGTGAGGGGAATGATAGATGTTAAAAATAAATGTTGCGAAGAGAGGGAGAAATTACAAAAAAAATTGCGACAGAGGAAAGGCAACATCAAAGAGTATAAGACACTAAAGTCTGTCTCTGAGGCCAGTTGTCCGCAAAAAGCGCAGCAAAGCTTTCAAAGCCTTCTGGGCTGAGGATGGGCTTGGCCAATGACCCAGAATCCTTTGTTCCGACAAAGGCCGATTGTCTAGTCTATCCAGAGCTGCAGTGAGTTCTTGTCTTTGCACGTTGAAACAGGTGCACTCACACAGAAGGTGCGCGATGGTTTCTTCGCAACTGCAGTAAGTGCATGTAGGAGAGCTGGCCATCCCGATGAGATAAGAGTATGCGTTCGTGAAGGCCACTCCAAGCCACAGGCGGCATAGAAGAGTCTCCTCAGCTCGAGATATCCTTGGGGGAAGACGAAGCTGCAGATCGGGATCCAAGTTATGCAGGCGCGCGTTTGTGAAGTCTGTCGAGTTCCACTGTACCAGTGTGAGGTCACGTGCAAGCGAACGAAGTCTTGTAGCTGCGTCGGTTCTTGAGAACGGGATGGCTGTGTATTGGGTACCATCGTGTGCAGATCTAGCGGCCTCATCTGCGCGGTCATTGCCATATATACCGCAATGACCTGGTATCCACTGATACACTATGCTGTGCTGTTTTTCGGTTGCTTGGTGATGAAGAAGCCTTATTTCAGCTACTAACTGTTCATTAGGTCCATGGCGAAAGGGTGATATAAGACATTGAAGAGATGCCTTCGAGTCCGAGAAGATCGACCAAATTCCCCAAGGTTCTTTCACTATAAACTCCAGAGCTGCACGAATGGCTGCAAGTTCTGCAGCTGTCGACGACGTCAAATGCGATGTCATGAATTTAATTGTGATGTTCCTCGCGGGAATAACCACCGCCCCTGCAGAGCTTACTGAAGACACCGAGCCATCCGTGTAAATGTGAAGGCGTCCGTTGTGCTTCTCTTGCAGGAAAAATAATGTGGCCTGTTTCAGGGCTAGATGCGACGACTTTTTCTTAATTTGGATGCCAGGAATTGTAAGAAGGGCTTTGAGTGGGTGTAGGCACCATAATGGTATCGGCGGCTGTGCTGCATGCGTGAAGTGCAATGGAAGCACTGCGCAATGCTGAGCTACAGTTGCGCTGAACGCTGAGTGGGGCCTGGAAGTTCGGAGTGAGGCTAGGTGATGAGATGGAAGCCGAGTGAAATGTCTTATGTGCATTCTCAAAGCGTCTACGCGGATGTATGCGTTGACTGGATAATCACGCGCAATGATGACTGTCTCTGCTGTAGACGCGCATCTGGGGAGGCCAAGGCATATCCTCAGGGCTTGGGCTTGGATCGACTGGAGGACGCGCAAGTTTGTTCTTCGGATCCCGCAAAGCAAGGGTAAGCTGTATCGCATATAACCAAGGAACAAAACAGTGTAGAGTTGGAGCATTGCTTGTACCGATGCACCCCACGTTTTTCCAGCAAGAAACCTCAGTACGTGGGTGATCGTGGTGAGTTTAGTTTTCATGTGGGCGATGTGAGGGCTCCAGGAGAGGTCGCGATCAACTATGACTCCGAGGAATCGGTGGGTCTTCACGTAGTTTATCGTGTGTCCGTTGATTTTAATAACATATGGGCTCATAGCCTTATGCGTGAATGCTATAAGCGAGCATTTCTCTGATGACAGCTCTAGTCCCCGTTCTTCCAGGTACTTTGTCGCTATTTTTGCCGCTCTCTGAAGCCGGGCACGCAAATGAAGGCGTGTTACGCCTGACGCCCAGATGCAGATGTCATCTGCATATATTGATAGATGGACAGATTCTGGAAGTGCATCAACCAGGCCGAGTAGCGCTAGATTGAAAAGTGTGGGGCTAAGAACGCCGGCTTGAGGCACACCGCGACGGTTGCAATGGTGCTTTGTTGTGCCATTCTCCATCTGTACAAAGAAAGTTGACTCACAGAAAAAGCATTATACTTAGGAGCAGTTAATGTCATCATCGGTAAAGATACGGTGCCGACTGTGGAACAGGCTTCGCGAAATTGGAGAGCTCTTATGTTAATTATCGAGTTATAAGTGATCATCTATAGCTATTGATCTAAAGGGCCGAAAGGAAACCGTTTGAAAAAAACTCACCCATTTTGCCCACCTTGGTCGAATGGATAAGGTGCAGAACGAGGCAGGCAGAACCGTAACCCGTTTACTTATAGCCATTTACAATGCTAAGTTATTCACCATTGTCACACTTTACATAAATGCCATGAGCTCGAGTACAAGGAACGCCTCTGTTCTCAACCGATGAAACAATAATACTCACTTTGTATACTTTTTTACCTTGGAATCGTGCTACCACACGTGCGCAAGTGACTACAACAGAGCTGCTATAGCAGACGTGAAACCCAGTATATTTTATCATCATTTCTATAGAAGTGGTTAGTTGCCTCTATGGAGCTAGTGTATTCATTGCTTCTTTTTCTTTTCTTTTTTTAAACATGTCAATTTACTGCGTCTCGCATTTATTTTTCTTGCGTCTTTAAACGCTGTCTTTTTTGTGATATGGTTCCTTCTACTCGCAACTTAACTGCAATTAAAGATAAGAGATCAAATAAGTGCCCTATCACCGGACTTAAAAGAAATTAGTTTGCTGCATCTTTTTTTTTCTTTTTAGCGAATTGTATCTGGATACACTTTCCCCTCCTCACCAACCTTTATTATTTTTCAACTTCTGTACTGCTCTGGAGGGGAATCAAGGCGCTATATCAAAGTGCCGCTGCATCATGTTGTAGGGTAAGCTGTCAGTATATCCCAACAACAGCCGTTTTTGATGGCGATCATGAGCGTGCTCAGGGTTCCCTTTCAGGTAGGGGGGAGAGGTTCATCGCAGCATCTCCACTTTCTATTAAATAATTGTATGGGGAGACTATGCCCCCCTCCTCTTATGTGACTATAGAAAAGGCACCCCCCCCCCCCCCCCCTGTCAAGATTATTCTTAGTCCGATCCCTATGCCACATCTAAAGCATACTTAATCTTAACTCTCCCCTTTTTTTCTCCTAATTCTGCCAGATCGGGTCTCTCGTCTTTTGACAGAAATAAGTTGGCTTAACACGAGAGCATTCGGACTGCGAAGTCTGCACAGGTTGGAGGCTTTCGCTCTTACCTCGTGTTTTGTCCCGTTCTCGGATTAGGCACACCTGTATGAACGCAAAAAGCGCGCGCTGCAGTTCACTGCAGTCCGACGAAATCTGTTACCCTCCTGGTCATTGCGGCTGTCAGCTAGGTTTCCGGGCTGTGAGTATCCTTCGGTTGTTGATTGCGGCTACTTTTCAATGGAATCGACCCCATCACATGCGAGTCGCTGGACGGTTGGCCATGCAACTGGAAGTGGTTGTTTTTCAGTTCGACTACAGACGTAGCTAACCACCTTAAACCCTTAAGAGTTTTTTACCGTGTCTATGATCATTCTTACACCTTTAAAAAAAGCTCATTTTCACAGACCAAAAATATTATCTATGTCAATGGCAGCTTGCGGTTGTATAGACAACCCTACAATTAAACAACAATGGCTACCGGTCGAGGAACATTCATTTACACCGACGTCAAAGAACGGAATATTGAAAATGAACACACAAGCCTACACACCACATAGAAAACTAAAACATTCCCAGAAAGACCACTTGCGTTACACAGTTTACATAGCCCTGAAGTCTTGGCCGGTCATTCAGTGCTGATGGAGAAACTCCTGTTCTAGATAAGTAGGCTGGCAGAGATAGTCGGGCAAAGGTAATGTGTTTTTAGCCTCTTCATCCTAGGCAGTGTTTTCTCTAAATAAACTGAATTTAATACTTCAAGTAAACGGTGAATATTCACCGAGTGTGTGCTCCGGCACATTGTAACACACTCTGCTCCTAAACGTGCTTTATACGTCAAGCATTAACCTCTGCGCAAACCAAGACGCTATTTGAAGAAGCAAAACAGCCTTACATCCCCATATGTTTTGCAAATTCTTATTCGACAAAATGATGTTTTGAAACAGCTTTAAAGGTACAAACTGCTTTACATAAAGTACTTTTCGATGCAACAGAACACTACTTATGTACGATGTGATAGACACTGAAAGTTCAGATAGAGTAAAGAAAGAATAATGAAAGAGTGGCAGAGCCATGTACCAACCAGGTTAATTATTCTTTCAGTTATTTATTCAGCGTGCGTGTTGTTTGTCTTTATTTGCTGAGACAAAGACTACCGTGCTACATTCAATAACCCGCAAGTAATACTATGGTTAGCCTCGCCAACGCAAAGGGCGATGCATAAGGCGTCAACTATACAGTCAAAATCAAAACACAGGACAAAAAAAAAAGACGACACATACAACGCTGTCTGTTCTTTTTTGGTCTAGACTTTCTCACTGCTCTTTGGGTACCATGTATTTCCACCAAAGAATTCCTAAGTCCAAAGCAAGTTTATTAGCATAAAACTAACTGTAATGAAAACGAATCAAAGTGTAGGAAAAATATTTAGTTCTAATTGGAATGTGAGAATGACCTGAACAAAGCAGCTTGAAGTTCACGAAGAAAGAACATTCCACTTGGCGGTATTCGAACTCGGAAATTCGGCATTACCCGCGCAGTGCGCCAGACCAATTGTGCCCGGATGTGTTCTCGACAAGTTCCTTGGGAATTTAGGCACATTTACGAGAGTTAACCCGGTTGAATGTTAGCTACAGCTGCAGTCGTAGTAGTGTCGGCGAATGTGCAAAGTTTTTTTCGCTTGACAGCGTCGCGTACGTGTGTTTTATCAGCGAGCAGCAGGCGAACAAAAGACTCGAAACCTGCGCGAAGGTGCCGAGCTTTCCGGCGCTGACACTTTATGAAATGAACGAGGAGGCGAATCGATCGCGGGGACGCGCCGTTGATGGACGCGCCCATGTGCAGCCAACTGGCGTCATATTGTTTGTGTCTATCAAAAACGGGCCTGGCTTCATAAAGTTGCGTCTATCGAGAACGCGCCACCCGATCGATCTCCCTTCTCGTTCGCTTCATAGCGAGGTGTCTCCACATTCGACGCAGAGGCACAGACAAATTTTTTTCGAGGGAGGGGGTTGAGCTGGTGTTGCGTGTTTGTGTGTGCGTTTGTGTGTGCGTGCATATATACACATGCAAAATTGAAACGTTTTGGGAGGAAGGAAGGGGAGAAGGGAGGAGTTCACAGCATCTTCAGCATCTTATATCTTATACCAACCATCTGGCTACGCCAGTGATTAGAGGGTTAGTTTGCCAGACGCTTCATTCTGTAGATCGCGTACTGCGTGACATGAACGTGTAAGAAACGAGAACTTCATTCTGTGCAGCGGCCACAAGCGGTGCTGCACTAGTGCCCAGTGATGAAATCTCGCCAATAAAGTGAGCAAGAAAAGCCGCCTTGTGGCAGTTGCGTCGCACGCGCACAGTGGAAGTAAGTATAGGCGATGGGTCCAGACTGCTGTATATTTACTGCAATACTGCCGCAACGCAACGCGCTTATTTTATTTCAATGTTAAGCCGATTCGTACTTGTCGCAATTCTTGCACTTGACGCGGTTAAGAGAGCCAAACTGCCCGAGTCCTTTTATAGCGGCAGAGCTATACCACCAGGCATCGCCAGCTGTCGGCCCGAGCGCCAGCTTATGCAGTACACGAACAACGGCCAATACATCCCACCACTGCGGCCTTCTACACACGTTGTGGACAGCAGCACCTCGAAGACGAGTGGTCGCAGTGATGGCTGTGAGGAACCTCACGAAGCTATGCACAAAGAAAAAACACCAAAGAAAACACTGAGAGAGAGAGAGAGAGAGAGAGTGTGTGTGAGAGAGAGACGAGAAATACTTCAATGAAGTGCTGAAGATGTTAGCCTCCATGGCTATTCGCCTGACATGCTACTCCTGGTGCTAGATGATGATTAAGAAATATACCATGATTAACTGGGGCTGTTTTATGGGTTTAAAGTTTCTTTAATATGAAGCCACGGGCATTGGCTGAACAAGAAAATGCGTCGGGTTTGAAATAAAAAATAAACGGTAACTCGAGGAAGGACACAAAGGAATATTAATTTGCTCATTTTCATGCGTAAAAGAAGTGTGCCAGAAAGTGTTCCGACCTAACGCGAGGCTGAGATATCAGAGCATGGATGATACCAGACAGCACGCTGCAGGTTTCAGCGCCAGCGGTGCAGATGCAGGCGGAGGAGCCGCCAGACGAATGGTCGAAAATTCATAAATAGACTACCGGAACAAACGGCTTCGCATTGTCGCAAGATCTCATGCTGGCCCAATCACTGTGCCATGGCCCCGCGCTTGCCAAGTTTGGCTGCCTAATGTGTTATCCTCTTCCAACGTTCTTTTTCTTTATGCTTAGAAGCAAAAATGAGTCTTTGAAGTGCGTGCTAGTTTAATAAGAGCATTGTATATAATATCTACGCCGTTCCTCTTTACAAAGCTAGTATGCGTGATTTTGCGAATTATGTGTCCCTTGATTGATTAATATGCGGAATTTAACGCCCAGAACCACCATATGATTATGAGAGACGCCGTAGTGGAGGGCTCCGGAAATTTCGACCAGCTGGGGTTCTTAAACATGCACCCAAATCTGAGCACACGGGCCTAAAGCATTTTCGCCTCCATCGACATTGCAACCGCCGCAGCCGGCATTCCATCCCGCGACCTACGGATGAGTACGGTGTACCTTAGCCGAGTATCAGCCGCCGAGTACTTTAACCATGCACTAGACCACCGCGGCCGGGCAATTCTGTGTCCCTGGCCTTGCCTATAGAAACAGCGAAGATTACTGAAATTTTTATATACATACGTCAAATCTATTGTTTTTCTCGGCCAGCTATGATCCTTAAATCAAGAGAGTTTGTGTTGTGCCCATAAGTGTTCTTTTTTATATATTTTACACCGGATTTTGAGACTCTACATGCTCGTTCATCACCTACATTCGTCAACTAAAAGAGTTATTACAATACTTGCATTGTATTCCTTTCTTTGCACTGATTATCCTAGGGCCTTCTATCGCCTTATCCCGAATCAATATTAAATAGCAA
This sequence comes from Rhipicephalus microplus, assembly GCF_043290135.1. Lineage (NCBI taxonomy): Eukaryota > Metazoa > Arthropoda > Arachnida > Ixodida > Ixodidae > Rhipicephalus > Rhipicephalus microplus. The sequence continues at coordinate 79,477,978 of NC_134704.1, forward strand.
GTAGCCGATTATACGCGGGCTAATCATTCTGCTTTTCAGCGAAGACGTTTCTCTCTCTTTTTCCGTGCACGCTGCGATGGCATTGCGCGTCAAAAAACAGCAGATGGTCGAAATTTCCACAGCCCTCCACCACGTTGTCTCTCGCAATGATATCGTAGTTTTGAGACGTAAGACTCCAGGTATTAGCATCTCTCTTTCTGCACTGAGATTCGTGATAGAAATCTTTCCTTGACTCACGCGAACGCTGCAGTTACACAGAAGCTCGGAACACCTGAATTAAATTGAAGCCCGGCGAAAATCATTATTAGGGCCCGTTTATAACGCCAATAAAGGGTAAGAGTAGCAATATCGGTAATGTCGAGAGAGAGAGAGAGAGAGAGAGAGAGAAAGAGAGAGAGAGAGAGAGATGGTATGAAGAAAGGCAGGGAGGTTAACAGGAAAGCAAGTATCTGGTTTGCTACCCGATGGCGACTGCTTGACTTGTGTGTCGAAATGGCGACTGCTTGACTAAAGGCGCTCATATATCGTGCTTAAACGTTGAAACTGGACTGGAAAGCCTTTCATGGGAAAACTAACCCATTGTGTGTGCCTCGAGCGGCTCGAAGCGGCACAGAATAATGATGCTGTCAGAGACGCCAGCCCTTCACCTTAGCAATTTACAATGCTAACTTAATTACCATAGCGTGATGTACACGTACGCCATGGGCCCGAGTACCACGGACGCTTCTATTGTCAAGATACAAAGCAATGGTACACGCTTGCTAAATGTTTTTTTTTTTCTTAAAGCCACGCTTGGCACTGTATACAATGAACTGCCAATCCACGTGAAAGAAAGTTATCTTTCTTTATCATTACTAGTGCAAGTGGGTGCCTCTGTCTAGCAATTGTTTACCTATTGTTAGCATTTTGTTATTAATATTGTATTTTGCCACATTCTGTATTTCTTATTTAAACGTCATGTCCTTCTTGCGTCATTGTCCATTATACTCGTAACAAAATCACTTACATTTGGTAAAAAATGCACTTGTACTGCAGCATTCACAAAAGCTCTTTGATATGCTAAACCAGCGCCCATCAGGTCCCAATAAAACCAAGGATTTTAAAATAAGATATATGGTAGAAACTGAAATTAGGATGCATGCGTTAACTTAACTGACGTCAAAGCCAAGAGACGACAAATTATATCTCATAAATCTGCATACGTGGCTAGTTAGAGGACTCCCTCCTGTACCCACTCATCTTTTACGTTTTTCCATTTCACTAATATGACTTAGAGAGGATTTACACTGCTGTACTATAGGCCCACATTTTTTTTTTCTCCTGTCTTCAATAGGGAGGTCTCTGGCACTAGTCATGCAATAGCATCCCCTTGGCTGTACGTTCTACATTTCAGGCGGCATAGGCATGCCTTATCACAAAGTGCCTCCTCTAAGTTTTTTTTTTTCGAAACGCAGCCAGATGCTCCAGATCCAGCCGTTTCCACTAATCCTTCCCTACTCTCGCCCATCCCCTAGCCTTCGCACGTACTTTGCCTTCATCGAGGAGAGGACCTTTTATGTGGTGCCTTACGAGGAAATCATGTGAAGCAATTTTTAAAGACGATAGTCTTTCTTGGGGACCTTCGACGCAAAAATTTTGGTCTGTCAGTTCGTCTGTCTGTGTCTGTCTGTCTGTCTGCCTGTCTCTACATTTGTTTGTTTGTACACTCTTGACAGCATAGGGTTCTTGAAAAAGCCGACCCCATCCGCAGCGCCCACCAATGTTGCTCAAGATTCAGCGTTCATACTTGTTCAATTTTTGATTAAAAATCAATTATTGCGCATGTCTGGGGCACCATAACAACACGTATATATTCTGAATATGCGTCTTTTACTAGAAAAGGCACACATGAGTAATTTTAGGGACCGTAGCGCTTATCACGCTGCGCTGACCATGCGACGCTTGCACGAAAAGACGAGTGTTTCCAACGCCTTGTTAAGACGAGACGGTGGTGGCACCTACCCGTCGTCTTGCGTTCTACACCTTATCACCTCTGAGGCGGGCGCGCACACCCGTCTCAGAGCCACGTGCTTCGTTTTCCAAAAAAACTGCCAGATGGTGCTCATGTCTCACGTGTGATGTGCTTGATGCGCTTGTTCGCCTCCACTGCACGCTCGAGGCACTCTAACGCAGTGCCTCCTGAATACCATTCACCAATTTTCTTGCGCAGAACATCAAATAAACGTTTTGTTCACTCTCTCCAGACGCAAGACTACCGTCTTTGGATGACATCTGCAGATTAACATGCAGATACGGGGCCAATGTTTTTGTTCAGTTGTGTACAGATCTGTCGTGTGGCGTCGTACACTCCTCGTGTTCATAATGTTGGCGGTCACTCTGGTTCTGTACGAGATACGGTGTTGTGAAATAGCATGTCGCCGTTCGTAGCGCTATGCAGGCAACCAATGGGAAAGCGTTACAGAGACACTGCTTCATGCGCTGCCTTTTAGAGGAACCACACGAGCGCTTTCATGCAGCGGCGGCTTCGAGCCACTAAGAGAGTGTCAAGGAACAAATCTAACTGACGCACGATATCGCAGAGGAAAAGCGCGTCTCTCGCCTCTTCGTGGGTATAATGAACTATAACCAACATCCGAGAGGTACGAACGGGAGGGTTCGGGCATGGCCTTCGAGATGGCGGCGCGCGGCGTGTTTCTCGCCACGCACCCGCCATCTCAGAGGCCATAGTTTGGGCATGTCATTTGACGCAGAAAAATCCAGGTGGCGCTACTGCATTTTTTCCTAGTGACGTCGACGCTTCCATCACTGATGCTTACTGTTCTCGTATACATTCGTGAGCGTTCCATCGCGTATTTTAGATAGCTGATGTGAATTTAACGTGAATTTACATTACGAAAACGGAAGCGTAATGCATTGCATCGCTTCTGTTGAAAAATTACTTGCTTGTCCGCAATTTGTAGCAGAGGAATTTCTGCATCAGTGAAGCAAGAAAGACATTGTCTTTCATTGTCCTTCGTGACAGTCGTTGTAGAAGAAGTTGTATTTTCGTGGAATTGTCAAGAAATTCAATCAGCATCGAAGTGCTCCTAATTTATTAAGTGCCGCAGTAGTGAAATTTTCAAGAGCTTAGAGTTTTCGAATATTTGAAGCTTCGGATCGTCGACTCACAGGACGGCTGTACTATTAAAAAATATTTGAAATCCACGAGACTTCACAAGGAAATTGCCCACCTTGGCTGTATGTCGCAAAGGTTGATGCGAAAATTGTTTAGTTAGTTTTCCCTGCAGCTTTGCTCCTCACCTCCCTTATTCAGCTTTTGCAAACGGTGTATGAGGCCGAACAGATTGTAGCAATATAGTGCCGATATTGTATCGTTATCTGCAAAATCGGCAAAAAAAAATAAAGAAAGCAAGCATTATTATGAGTCACCCCGAGGTACAGAACCTGCAAGGAACATTATACTGACCTTTTAGGACATTAAACCCCAGATATCAATCAGTATTATACTGACCAGTTATCAAGCTGTCATTCCTCGTCCCAATTGAGAGATGAGACTTAGGTCATCAACTTTGACCAGCACTAGTGTGCCTAGTGAGAGGACGTTCTCGTATTCTGAATAAATGGTGACGTGCACAATGGTGTTGCGGCTAGTTCAACATTCCTATCAACTATCTATCATTCGTAAAAACATCAAATAAATTTACATGCGATATCGTAAAGCAGTAGCGTCGCACAATGCCTACATTTTTCGTAAATTATTTCATTTAGAATAAGATTTTTTATGTTAGCGTGGGATTTTTTTTCCGAGTCAATATCTGGACTAAACTTATTAGAAATTGTTCGAAAGTTATTCTATTCGTTCCACACTTGGTGTTCGCTATTCGAACTCGACTCTAATGTGAAAAGTTGATCTCGTAGCACACCTCCAAGAAACACATTATAAAAATAAGAGAAATCATTGGGAGAAATGCAGATGTCTTTAATACTGATTGATAATTTGTGAATATCGCGCAACAGTTGAAAATGAGTACTCCTTACATGTTTCAAATGCTCATACACGTGCGCATGCGTCACACGTAGTTGTGACTGCATCACATAAGCCTCCACATCACTGTTTTGTAGCCAGCTGACTACCCAGTTATGGGGGGTCATACGAATTGTTCTCATTCGATGTCTTTTGATGTTCACTGGTGTCATACAAAATCTTTCTGAATAGTTTAGTGTCATTAAAAAATTATGGCAGATAACGCACAAATTTGTAGAACTGCGTAGCGCTTACAGTACCGAGTGTGTCACAGTTTGGCGGGAAACGCCTCAAGTTGTTGCCATGATCTCTTCTTTTTTTAAAGATTTTTACAGTAAGTTGTCATTACAATGTACTATCGTGAGCAATGTGAGTTCGAAGACGTGAGCGCGTGGCAAATGCCGTCATTGGCTGGTTCGCAGCGGCCGTTGTCGGAAACAAAGTGGAAAGGGCGGAGCGCTTCTGGTATCTATTGGCACTCCCTCTTCGGTATCATTGATGCAAAACGGCATCACCTTTGTAGCTGTCAGCGGTGATATGAAATCACATAACGCGCACAGCCACACCCGATAAGAATATATGTGTAGCTGCTTCCGTATCACCCCGCCGCGGTGGTCTAGTGACTAAGGTACTCGGCTGCTGACCCGCAGGTCGCGGGTTCAAATCCCGGCTGCGGCGGCTGCTTTTCCGATGGAGGCGGAAATGTCGTAGGCCCGTGTGCTCAGATTTGAGTGCACGTTAAAGAACCCCAGGTGGTCAAATTTCCGGAGCCCTCCACTACGGCGTCTCGCATAATCATATGGTGGTTTGGGGACGTTAAACCCCACAAATCAATCAATCAGCTGCTTTCGTATCGACTGTCACATAGGCTGCCTTGTTTTATTGTAGGTGGTATTGGCTGCGCGATTTCATACACGTCTTCCACTTACTTTGTATTTCGTGCGTTTTTTCTCGGCCTTATCACCGCTAGTGGCAGACTACACGCAATCATATGACGTTTGCCCGAAACGCTAGCGAACCGGGAGTGCCAACAAACAATAAGAGGGCAGTCCTCCTTTCCCATCCGGTTTCAGCAGCGCCATCCGCATATCCCAATATATAGGTTTTGAGATGATTATCCACTCGCTCGCGTGTTCGAGCTCTAACGCTCACGATTAGTACGTGATATAGAATTTTAGATAACACTAAAATCGCTCATTAATTTTACGCTGGTGAAATTGAGGAGCACGGTTTTACTTTTTCTGCTTCACTTCTAAATTCGCGGCGACTGACCTGTAGACGCATCCAGCCATATTCGCATGTACTTGTTGTCTGTTACAGGGAAAACGGTAAATAAAGCAACAAAAACTATTTATTGCACCATGATAAAGTAACTGGGCAGATGAATACGGCAGAAACGGGCCAGTGTGCTCGACATGCAAAGCATTCTCCGAGTGCTCATGCAACTGTTCACAATGAACAGCTCTTGACTACGAAATCGCCCGGCGCAGCGCTGCAGTGGCTGTGGTGTTTTATACTGCGGGCCTGCCGCGGCCGTATTCCGATGGAGCCCAAATCCTAAAGACTCATGAGCTTAAGTTGAGGTGAACATTGCCACACTTTGTCAAATTTTGTTATCGCAACATTACACATGCGAGGGCTGCCTTGCCCTAACCGCCCCGATGGACTTAGAACCACCGAGATAACCTTATAACCTTCCGATGCGATTACGCCTCCGACGCGAACATTACAGATTGTTCTGGAGCACACGTAGCTGCTAGCAGCAACGCTGGAACATTCGGCGGCTCATGTATAAATGCCGACGCACATCACCACGTGTCAGTTGATCGACGGTGGACGCTCCGCTCTCCGCTATCAGTGCCACTGTGTACTGCTGTAATTGGACTTAACGTTTGCCGGCCATAAGTTCGCCCTAATAAACAGTTTCATGTTGGACCAACGCCTCCTTTATTAGGGGCGAAGCTCCTTAATGTGGCACCCGTTCGTCCCTCGTCGTAGTACGTAACATGTCTTATGCTTTGACCTGCAAGGTGGTGCCAGTGGGAGATTTCTCCTGTGCGTTGTTGAACAATAAAAAAATTCGCAGCGTGCGCGTTACCTAAAAGCTGAATTCTCCTGTCTTTCATTCCCCATTAGCGGCTATTGGCATGTACATTGATCACTATCATCTGACAAGAAAGGGTTGCTACGTTATACTCGCTGGGCGAAACCTCTTTAGTTTTAGCAAGGTTTAGCGAGCGTTGGGCCGCAGTGCCATGAATACAGTCAACTAGTATATACCATGAACTCGAGGTGGTTAAAGGTGGGAAGTAGACACGAAGCGCAAGCCGTAAGAAAGTGTTCGTGTGCCTCCTCTCGTTCAGTCCTTGGAATGTCCGCTGGATGGCGGTGCTTCTATATGAGGAACATATAATGAAAAGATGCGAGATGGTGGTGCTTGGAGTGCTGACTAGATGGACGAACGGACACACAGACAGACGCATGGACGGACGCAGGGATGGCTGCGCGGACAGATGTACGCATGAATGGACGCTCACACAGACGGACGCATGGATGGATGGAAGCAAGAGCGAACGGACGGACGGGTGCTTCGCCCCACTCTCCATCATTCGCTTCGTGGATAGAGAGAGATATATATACTTTATTAATTTCCGGCAGATTGCTGGGATGGGCTCCCACCTAGGGGCCAACGGAGATATGCTGCCAATTTTTTTTTTTAGATGCGGAGCATCTTATACTCGTGCCTTGTAGTGCGCCGTCCGCGCCGTCCGCACCGCTTCTCGAACATTAGACAGCTGACGCGCGCGCATGCGCCGTCGTGCCGTCGCCCACTCTTCCACCATCTGTGCATCCCTTCCTCCTCTACACACCGCGCGCGCTTCACTCCCCCACCATCTGTGCACCCTTCCTCCTCTACACACCGCGTTCGACATCTACAATTCTCCTGATTCTCCAGTGGACGCGCATGTGGCGTCACGCTTCGAGAACATTCAACAGCTGACAGTGCATGCGCCGTCGTGCTGTATATATACTCAAGGTCGGCGCTCGCTCGCTCAGTTGCCGCTCGTCGGTTGGTTTGTACGGCGCGTCGACGTCCAAGGTCGCGGTGAAATGAATTCCAACGAATCCACAAACACAATGATCGACGTCCCTTCGACCAGCGCCGCCCTTTCGCATACGTGTGTACGTGTTCACTCATTTAACACCCCCTCCTACAACCACGTTAACCAATTTAGCCATCGACCCAAGTAAGTCGCAATTTAACACCCCATTTCACAACCACGTTAACCAATTTAGCCATCGACCCAAGTAAGTCGCACTTTAACACCCCGTTAACCAATTATATGGTCCGCATCCTCCTCAGTGTTCCCCCGAGGGAAGCTGCGGGCAATTTTTTTTCAATGCCAATGCAAACGCGTCCTACTCAACGGTAGCTGTCGGTCCCCATTAGTTAAGTCGTGATGCGACGATGAGCGCTGGGTGCGCTGCTTCCCTCACACGTGCTTCCGAGCATTTACCTCGGAGATGCAATACACGTGTTTCCCTCTCCAGTATCGTACGTCTGTCAGATTTTTGTCACATTTGTTCCTTCGTGCTTCTTTTTTGTGGCTCGAAGCAACGCCGCCGCATCACCGCACACGGTAGCGTTGCAGTGACGCTTCCCCATTGGTTGCCCGCATAGTTTCACGAACGGTGAGACGCAATCTCAAAACACCGTATCTCTTGTAGAGCCAGCATAACTGCCAAGATTGTGAACACGAGGAATGCAAGACGCCGCCCCATGAATCTGTACAACACTGAACAAGAAATCACTCCGTCTGGTTTCCGTCGTGAGGCACTTCATGCGGGGCTCCCCACCCCATGATAACAAAGCACATGCAAAGACTATAGGCGATGGGCGAGAGCGGGAAAGGACTAGCGGAGAATGTGGGGAACGGCTGGATTAGGCGCATTTGGTTGGCATTGATAAAATTGACGAGGCGTTGATTGGTCATACCGACTGTTGTCTTCGCTAACGTCGTGACCCACGTGATTTTAAGGGAGTTCGGGTGAATGAAAATTTGCGGAGTCTTCCACTATGACATGCTTTATTCATATTGTGATTTTAGGTTGCAAAACCATGACAATGTTTATCATGATCGTGAAATCGGCTATGAATGATGTGTGCAAATATCGAATATACGTATTAGTGTGCAAGAAACCTTTGAGAATATTTTTATTAGTATAGATAAGCCCAAATACCATTTTAATTGGTTAAAAATGTCTCTTGCGTGAACTTCTGTTTTACGGACCTAAGTCAAAATACACTGCCATCATGAAGAAATTGCGAGGGAACCATTTATCTCCCCCCCCCCCCCATTTTCTATTTTTGTGGTATGCAACCAGGAACCTATACAATTTCGCATAATGGACCTTGCGCTCCTTCTATCCTGCGAATATCGACACCTCATCTCTTTTTTCATGTCCTTGTCTTTATCTTTTTCTTCATGCGATGTAAGTGGTCGCGATATTGAGCAGAGGCCATAAACTCACGGCTATCGTTTATGGCCATAAAGTACACGCCACACCCAAGAAGGCAGGGAAGCGGTGGTTAACACACACCCGTTTTTTTTTTTTATGACGCCCTTCTATTGTTGCTTTCTCGCACCTTTGTTCAATGCCTACCTCACCTACGGGTAACCGTATACGCACATCGAAGGAAAATAAGAATAATGGAAAGAGCGATCGTCGGGACTGAAAATCGATGACCGTGGGTTTTGAGAGCACAACCGCAAAAAAGTGCCAACATCCGAAGGGTGCTCTGTACCCCCTATCGATGACGCTGAAGTAGAAAGGAATCGATGAGCTGACGCTGGCCGGGAAAATAAAAAAAAAAAAACGTCGCACCCTTTAGATCGCAGTTTATGTTGCAGTTCCCTTATAAACATTTCTCGGGCCATGCGCGCCTTGAGACACCACTCTCCGCTTCGAGAAAAATGTGCCTGGTATACCTCTTTGTGGCGCGTTTACTGCCTTGGTCCTCCGAATGCCCGTGTATTGATCTTCCAAGAGAAATTCTATTCGCCCCGAAATAAGCAATCCGAGACCTCGACAGGGTATTGACACAGCACATCGAGCGTGTATCGTCAACTATGTCGTACTTTTTTTTTTTTAGTACGCACTTCTTTCTACTTTCGAGATTTCGCGAACGTCAGGAAAGAACACAAGGCTCGAGGGGCAGACCGCTGCTCTGGCCAGTCGTTCTTTGGCTTTTCGACGCTTGTACGCATTTGTTTGGTTGAGCCAGTCGGGCTTGTCGTTCTTCGTCTATTTCAGCAGCTCGCCTCGAGCGCTTCTATATATATTCAAGATTCCACTCGCATTTGGCGTTGCATGCGGCTCTCGAATGCGCTTTCCCGCAACACTACGTTGCTCAGCGAAGCCAAACCGTATCTTCTTTCTTTGAAAATGTGACGATAGAACTTGTAGTGAGCGCACTGAGTTTTTTTATTTATCTACAGTGCGTCGTTAAGCTAGTCTAATCTAGTTTACTGCCGTTACCAAAAAGACTAAAATGACGTTTTGTTTTGTTGAGCTTCGCTAAGCAGTTTTAGAGGCGACGCATCTTATACGGGAGAGGCTTGTCCATACGTTTGGGGTCCGTGCGCGCGGCTAAAGTGGAAACACACACACACACACACACGCACGCACACACACACACACACACACACACACACACACACACACACACACACACACACGCACGCACACACACACACACACACACGCACGCACGCACGCACACGCACACGCACACAAAAGGTTTAAAAATATTGATTGATTTGTGTTTGATTGTTTAATGTCCCAAAACCACCATATGATCATGAGAGACGCCGTAGTGGAGGGCTCCGGAAATTTCGACCACCTGGGGTTCTTTAACGTGCACCCAAATCTGAGTACACGGGCCTACAACATTTCCGCCTCCATCGGAAATGCAGCCGCCGCAGCCGGGACTCGATCCCGCGAAGGTTTAACAATAGACTAATTTCAACAATAATTGTTACAGACTAATATAAAACACCTACCAGCACAAACTCTTCCAACTAGTCGGCGTCTTCCCCATCGACATCACGTACCTTGGGACCAGCGTCGCTCACTCGTCATCATTCACTTCGTGGAGATGCATGAATCGTTTGCCCGCCCCACTCCCCCCCAAAAAAACAAAAAACTGCTCCATCAGTTAAAACTTCTGAATTTGGAATTCCGCTTGCACGACAAAGAGCGGTCACGAAAGTCACCGTTTGGAAAAAAAATAGCGATGTGGCAAATGAAATGCGCAAAGGTTCTCCATGTAATGTAGGCTGGCATCAGCGACGTTAGATATAACCATCAATGTTAGACTTCAATGTATATTCAGCGCTATTTGCAAATACCGTTCTTACCCCGTCAAAAGTTTGTTTCCCTATCTCGACAAAGTACACGGCGTGCGGTACCAAAACTCATCATGCATGATGAACTCTGCGCTGTCATAATGGCATCAAAATTGTTATTAATGCGAGACTGGCATTAGTAATCATGACCTCCTGGTAGAGTCTCCGATCGCTTCACCTTCGATAAAACATCTCGGATCGTGGTCACAGTAGTGTTCAGCTTTCCGAATTTACACGGAAAGCAGCGCTGTTTGCAACCCCTGTTGCATCGGAGGAACCATAGAAAACGCTACAGCACGCAGATGTGCCGCTATATAGCTGCGGTTTTGGTTCGCCTTTACGACAGACCCCTGTTAGAAATAGTCAGTAGTGGAACTCCGGCACTAACTGTGGTCGCACGAGAAATCAGTTAAAGCCTCATTTCCGGAGCCCTCCTCTACGGTGTCTCTCAAAATCATACGGTTAAACCCCGCATATGAATCTATTATTTAAAGCCTCATTGAACTATCTGGCTGCAATGCCTTCTCCCCCCCCCCCCCCCCCCAAAACCACTTTTTTTTTTCGCGCGCCTGCTATGCTTTCCGCCCTTCTTTCCGTCTTTATATCCCTTTTCTCCCTCCCCGTAGAGGTTGGTAGTAAACCGGATTTGACAATCCGGTTCGCTACCGAAGAGTAACATATATAATCATAGCGACGGGCACTTCACCTTTTGATCCGCGAAGTTGTAGCCACGAGTACGCAGCACATCCACTTGCCGCTTGGCCGCGTCGATAAAGAGGCCAAGTGCCCGTCGTGCCATTCCCGATGTCGCACAGCGCACTCAAAGCGATGAGACCCACTGCAGTTTCCTTCCTTTGTTTTGGCAATAGGTTAAGCTCGTCTGAGCGTCTTTGATGAAAGCCAGTCACGAAGGTGCATTTGCAGAATGAGAAACAGGAACTGCGTTAGGCAGCTATACTCTCGGCTCATGTTCAAGGAGAGTCGTTTCGAACCAGCGGCCTATCGTATGTATAGCAGGCCCTATCATGGGTGTGCAATTCACAAGCTCAGAAGTGCAAGCCTTCGTTGCATGCTGTGGCTCGCACTATATAGTTTCTTGAAGTAAACCTCGTCGATTATGGCGCAGTATATAGTGCCACACGTATAGTACAGCGTCCGATTGGATCCAAAAGCACACAAGAGCTCTTGTTATGTATTCGCTTAAGAAGACTCCTATGTAGAGAGCCATCTTGTTCTTTTTGATATTAGGAAATGTATTCACCCTCCCTGACCCCCTTTCCGAAAGCTTCCTGCACTGAACGTCACTTTGTATTGCCTCCAGGATCGCAAACATTGCAAGCATTTTACACCTTACCTTTTATTTCTTTATTATTTACTTTAAGAACAATCACATAATTTGTCTAAGGAGATACGGCTAAACGCAAACATTGCCTGACTGGACCGTCCCACCCACACAGCAGCAGAAGCAGAAGAAGACATATGCGAATATAAAAGCGTACATGAAGTGTGCACTTGTTGACATAGATGTACGATTCATCAAAGTGAATACAACAAATTAAAAGAGACAAAAATTTTTTTTTGCAGGTTGACTGGTATATAGCACAAATAAACAAAAAAACATTAGCACGAATATAACAACAAAAAAATACGCGCACAACTCTCGAGCAAATAAAATGAATGAAACTCAACTAGGAACAACCTGCAGGGCTCATGATCCAGGTGCGGGGATCCCGAGCAAAAACCAAAACTATGCATAACATTGATGCAGAATAGTATTCTTCTCTGATTAAATTTAGTCTTCTGAAAATAATATTTCTTTTATTGTTTTTTGATATGCTTGCTTTCTAATTCCGGAATTGGGGAGATATATGGTCTCGGCATAATCATGAAATAGTTGAGACATTTGAACCACAAGTTTTCGTTCCCCGTAATTTGTTCTACTATGTTGTATAGATACAAAACTATTTTTGAAATTATAGCCTGTCGTTTTCACACTGTATTTACTCTGAAAGGACTGTTTGTTAGACCTAAATTGCCGCATAATTTCGAGGAACAGCTTATATATATGGAGTTTGGACTCCTTTAATACTTCATTTTTGGAATAATACATGTTTTGATGCTGACCATACTTCGTGAGTTATCTATTGCACGCAGCACATGGCTTTGAAGTATAATTGAAACAGTCCTAAGTTATACTGTGTAGTAGCCGACCAAACTAGAAGAGAGTATGTTAAACGGGAAGGTGCGTTATAGATATGGTGCTTCACACTTGTTGGTAGCAAATACCGCAGCTTGTTGAACGCTCCTACAGCGCGGGCAATGCTACATAAAAGGATTTATATGTGGGGACCAGGACATGTTCTCATGGAATATAACTCTGAGGAATTTCACCATGCTTCACTGGTAAATATTGACTTTTTGAAACGGCAGCTGAGGATAACAAGCTTTATTCAATACTTTCGATTTAAAGAGCAAGTATCTTGCTTTACTTACGCTTAAGTGAAGTTTGTTTGCACTAAGTCACATACGTTCAAAAACGCTTGTTCAGCTTGTTCAAAAAATGTTATGGAATTCCCTTCCTGAGAAGAACACGTTAGTGGCATTGGCATATAGTATAATATCAGAGTATAGCCCTGTAGCTGTACAATATGATTTTATATATACAACAAAAACAGAACAGATGTTAAAACGGAGACCTGGGGTACGCTGTATTTAATAGATTGGATTTCAGAGGTAGCGCCATTGATCACACTGTACTGTGTTGTTGCCGTTAGATAACTTGCTATTAAGGATATAATGGCGCCACGAATACCATAGTGCGGTAGTTTTTCGAAAAGAACATTGTGTTGCACGCCATCAAAGGCTTTTCTAAAATCAAGAATTAAACCAAGAATTAGCATTCGGTTTTCAACGTTGTCACGAATTTGTTCTTTTATTTCAAGTAAAGCTGTTTCTGAAAGTTTATTTTTACAGAAACCATTTAGCTTTTGTGTAATTATGTTTTTCGTGTTTAAAAAGTAATTCGGTCTTTTGTTTATAACGTGTTCGGCAATTTTCGCGAAAACAGAGTGTACGGATATCGACCTGTATATAGTCATTGACATCATTACCTGAATAGTCCACCTTTATGAATAATGGTCACTCGGGCTAGCTTCATTTTATCTCGGAACATGCCATTCGAAAGAATTAGATTACAGATATGTGTTAGAAGTATGCTTACGTATTCGCTAACGGCTTTCAGCGGCTTCGCTTTTACATCGTCAGCCGGTTCAGCACCAGCTGCTCGTCTTTAAGCGATGCGATTCTGCCCTGGACCTCCCACTCGTCGGTGCCTACCAAGAACAGAGTAGAACAACGCCGATTTGCAATGTATTCGGATGAATAGACTGTTACATTTGGTTGCGAAAATGAACCAACATCAGTAAAATGGGCACTCAATGCATTCACAATCTGTACGTCTTACAACCAGCATTGTTGGGGAGTAACTTTATTTCTTTCGGGAAGGAAGTTCAATACCTCTTTGATCGTCTTCCACGTGAGATTCCAATTTCCTGATACAGCAGTGAACTTATTAATATATTATTCTGATTGATTGATATGTGGAGTTTAACGTCCTAAAACCACCACCATATGATTATGAGAGACGCCGTAGTGGAGGGCTCCGGAAATTTCGACCACCTGGGGTTCTTTAACGTGCACCCAAATCTGAGCACACGGGCCTGCAACATTTCCGCCTCCATCGGAAATGCAGCCGCCGCAGCCGAGATTTGAACCCGCGACCTGCGGGTCAGCAGCCTTAGCCACTAGACCACCGCAGCTGGGCGATATCTTATTCTTGTTTCCTTGTTTGGCGCGTTTAATATCAGAATTTAATTCATTTTGTTCAGATGTATAAATACCCGGAAATCGTCTTCGCTTCTACTTTTTAGAAAAGTTTGAAAGAACACGCTGCGTGATTTAATTCTGTCATAGAGCTCTCGGGAAATCCAAGACTTTCTTGCATTTTTTTTTTTTTTTGCTTTTGAGGTTCACAAGAGGGTAGCATCTGTCGTATAAAACAGAGAAGACGGATAGAAAAGCATCCTAAGTTCCGTTTGCATCTGCATTCGTGGTTACTCCGTCTCACCGATAGCAAGAGATTAATTCTACGAATCTTATAACGTTTGTTTAGAATATATCCTTTTGTAGTCCTCCAGTGTTCTTTGACAAGGTGGTTTAGGAGGTAGTGGACAATATATTGGCAAATTATCGCCATGATCACACATCATGACATCTGCTCTGGTGTATTCCGTATAGTGGATTTTGCACACACACCATGACCGGTCGACCTTTGATCAAGCGACCATATCATGTGGCGACGTCTTGTGTTAAAGCCAGTTAAAGCTACGCCATATTGAAGTCACGAACTTTGTCTATGTCGCACGTCACAATGACGTTTTATGGTGACGTCAGCAGGTTACGGCGATCTTTTGCCGCAGTCGAGTTGACGCCAACGCCGCGGGACGGTAGTCGACGCCAACGGTCGATTTTCACGACTCAGGAGACATCTAAGCTCTTCGCCTTAATTGCACGGTCTTGATTCAACAGTTCGAATGCAGGCCCCCGTGTTTCTAGATGTGTTGCTCATATCTCAGCCGATCACCGCAAGGCCAAGAAAACCGCCACCCCTTTGTAATGAAGTACATGGGATATACGCAATTCCAGCCTATTGTATTCTAGTGCACAATTTTCGAAATGGTCTGCCTACGTACATAAACTCTAGAATTACTATGTATACATAGTAACTTAAATGCGTCAACATTACATAGCAACTTTAATGCCTTCAATGTATTAACTATGTAGAGTTAATGCATTGAAGGCGCGCAAACTATAGTGTCAGTTCAGTTCTCTAGTTTGTGTAGTTGAGAAGAAACATATCCATGAAAATTATTTAGCTTTTGTCCATTTTTTATAGTGACATTACTTTCACGAACATCAATGATATTGGCCGTTGCAGCACGCAGGTCATGCTTTGGTCATAACGAAAGCATGTGGAAACTGTAACCGCGTGCGAGGGATACAGAGGTTTGCTTAAGGCACATTTTCTTTTTTTCAAGCCAGCTACGACTATACAATCAGTTCTAGAAGGTATACCCTGTCGTGCAAAAGGTTTAGAAAAAATCTAGATAAATTCCCACGTCGAATGCGTATGCGTAACCAAGCGTTGATCGGTTTAGAGCTAGACGGCAGTTTAATTACAAAGACCGGAGAGGAAGAATCACAGTGCGAAGAGCCACGCATTTTGGCAGGCCCCGCCGACGCGACTGTACGTGCAAAGTACGGGATGGTACAGTGAAAGACGGCAACCGTTTGCGTTGCTGCTTTTGTCGTGACTTTAACTATCATTTAACTATCATTTAACTATCATTTAACTATCAAACAATAGGGCACGCTTACTATTACCTTCTGTCTGACGCCGCTGCGCTGCAAATGGCAGTAAGACTAGCAAAGCAGGTGTTAGTACTAGTACAAACTTAAGTACTATACATATATGGCTACCGTTGCTGTATACGAGGTTTAAGTGGTGTTACGCTAGTACAACTCATTCACAGCAACTTGTATGTGTAGAAAAGTCCCCTCGATGAACATTGTATAGTGCTATGGGAATTATAATGATATGAGGGAGAAACAGGTGATTGTAGAATACCCTGTCATGCACTGCTTTTTCTTTTTAAACTGTGGTATGTATTCTTTTGCACATTTGTTCAGTGAAGTATTGTTGAACGTCGTGTACATAATACATCAAAAAGAAGAATAAACTCGAGCAAAACTTTCTCTTTTTTTTTGCTTTTGTTCGAAGAACGATCATCAAGTCAGTTGAAGGCAGCCTGTCCAGATTTTGGCAATGTTGGTCAAAGAGGGGATGGTGACACAAAAATAAATAGATAAAAGTCGACACCGAAAAACCAGGTTGGTATCAAGATTTTATCGAGAAACGGAAGCAGCAGTGGACGGGCCCTCTCGACAAAGCCTTGCACTCGCCGCTTGTGGGTCGGTATACAGAGTCTTCACGCACGAAGCAACATTTTGAGCCGTTTCCGTCATCGCTTTTGTACCCATCGGCCTCTTCCTTTTCGCTCCTGTTCACTGGCTCATCCGGCTGAGACTTCTTTACAATGGCCGACGATTGCGGTGACTTGAATGATCAGAGCGCTGGCCGTTAGACTTGGCTGCTCGCTAGCAAGCCTTGCATTACAAAAAAAAACAGTTAAAAAAAAGAAAAGTTGGAGCAACTGAACTGTGCGAGAAAAAAAAAAGACTAAGAAAGCGTGACTTTGGGAAGAGCGCTTAAAATCAAGATATATTTCGTTAAAGAGACCTCCGAGGTACAGCTACCAGCATTGTCAGGTTGTTTGGATCACGAATGCGAAAAGAAACAATCGTTCTGTCCGTATTTGGGCGCTAAACTTTACCTAATGCCAGGAATGGGGTTGCGGTGCCTGTTTTCCTGCCCACATTAACTCACTTTCGCTTTATCTCATAATTCTAAGCGTTAATTCAATTAACGCAAATAACTCCACATATTTTTTTTTTCATTTACTTCCTTAATTTGTTGGCTTCGAATGGTCGTCCCTAAGGAAAAGGCACAGTTTCGCTGCAAGGTCAAATCAAAGACTGTAATACCAACAAATTTCGATGTTACACGAACCAAGACTTGCAGAAATCTGTTTTAGAACCTGATATGTGCACAAAATGCTGGCGTAAGAGTATACGGCCGCTCCAGCGAGCAAAGTGGTTTTGCCGATGTTTGTTTGCGTGCTTCAACACGCAGTGGTGAGAGCGCAGCACGTACAAGGCTATGAACCGTTAACTAGCCTTTGTAGACATATATCACATGCGGCCATGTCCTCTTTGATCAAAGTTCGCAGTTGCTGCCAGAGCGACACAGCCGTTCACCCTACCCTCCACCAGCACTGCATGCTACTTCTCACGACGGAGTCGGCGGGCGCGTTTCATCTCTGCTTGAGGCACGCCCGTCTACAGCTTTCACACTTTGACGCCTGTATAAAACCCTTGGCGTGGAGGGCAATATTGTCGATTCATACCTCAGATGGAACATGAAGGTGACTGAAAAAATTCACCTCAAATTACCATAAAACTATACTATCGCGATAAAAGCTCCGCCCTTATGTTTATTTTATGTTGATTGCGAGAGCCTCCACTTAGGGCAGAGGATTCTTGCTCAAATATTCAGCAAGCACTTTCTCTAATAAATAGCTTAGTCAATGGTTAACATTTCATTCCTTTGACAATAGCATGAGGCTGTAAAAGAAGCAAAAAAATGTTTTTGAAGGAAAGCTTCATTGACATTTCTCGTTGCCGTGTAACTTCTTTCTTTTCCCTAACAACTTTCCGCAGAACCGATCTTTCAAAGAGTAAGTGTGGAAAACGCGGCTTCCCCAACTTTCGTAGAAGCCTCCGATTTATGAACAACATTGTCCTAAAGGCTTTATTCGCTACGTTCATTTCCCATTCGTGGTTTGACTGATAGCGAGGCGAGAAAACAGCGGCGCTGCCTTGAAAAATAAATCGAAGCACGTGATGTCATTTATGCTGCAACCTCCCTCGAACAGCACAGATACGAGAAAGCAGAAATCTCTCGCTCACAAACGGGCGTCATCAGCACCCTATTCCAGCCACGCTATAGTATAATGAAGCGAAACGTTGGTCTTCCGATTTTTCTCTGTAGGCACGATCATTTCCTTCCGCCTGGCAAACAGCGAGAGATAAACAACGGGGGCTAGGATTCCCAAACTCCGCCGCATGGCCCCGCGAGTAAAAAACTCGCGTGGTCACACCTTTATTAACCACACTTGCCAAGTTTGGCTGATCATGTTGTAAGGAAAGAAAACGGCCACGTTCCGACACGGGGAAGGGTTTGAAAGATAGACACTGCCAGAGAACTCCTCCTGTTCGGTGTCATTAGCTGAGTGGGAGACTTCGAACCTAACGCGCAGACGCTGGCTCCGCGAACCCTTCACTGCAGCTCCACCCTTCGCAACGACTCTACGAACCGAGTCCCGTGCGTGTGTGCGTGCGGGCTGTGGTAGCAGAGTCACATTCGCGCAAAAAAAGCCCTACTCCTCCCTCATCGGTATGAGTTGATAGCGGCCCGCGCTGCTCTGTGGTCGCGACGAGACCATCGATCGTAATTTCTGCCACTGTCGTCCATTAGAAGGCGCAGCAGGGATGATCGCTGTGCGTTGCGTTAGCGCGATTAAATGGGGCCAGTCATTGTCTGCGGAGAAGATACCGGAGCACAGCGCGCGTCGACGCGCCTCGCCGCGAATGCCGCCATTGTGTTCGAGTGGCCCCCGTGAACAGCCTTTGATTGCGCGACGAGTTTTTATTGCGCGCTCGCAGAACGGCCCATTGTGTTCCTCAACCCGTGCCACCGTCCTTTCGTGTGCTGGGTATTCAAACGCGCGTTCTCCCGGTCGCTTTCACTTTCTGTTCTGCGCTAACTTCTATCGCTGAGGCTGAGGGAAACGATGTCCTCGCTGCCGTTTGCGAAGTCGCGGGTTCGGCTACCGGCAGCGGCGGCCGCGTCACGGTGCAGGAGAATCGCCAGTGTATGATTTCGCGCGGTGCTCCCAGCTTGCGACAAATATCAAGCTGTCAGGACCGTCCTAAGCCTTCCATTGTTTGGAGTCCCTGATAGTTCTCGCCAGGCTTTGGTAAATCAATCAATCGATGATTCATTCATTATATCAATCAATCAATCAATTATTTTATTCTGATTTTACATTTCCCTAATTTGGCCCCACCGCCCGACCACACTAATCTCGCGGACTCTCGAAATGGAGGAACATGGCATAGCACCACTAAAATGACGAAGCAAGACGAAGCGTTAACCTAAAGATCTGCTGCCCACCGTCAATTCGACTTCTTATATGCAGTATACAAAATTTTGCGGCCTCTTGCGCTGTGCTATTACGAGGTCCTACATTTCCAAATTATTTCAAAAAGTAATGAAATGATTTTGAAATGTAGGCGCTATGATGTTCATAGCAGTCTCTGAAAATACCTAAAGCCCGCCGAGTTGCCTACCGTTTGAGTTGTCAATAGCAGCACAACAGCTGGAAGGGGAACATAACTACCACCATACGTTATAAAGCGATAGCGTTAAAAAGCTTGTTTCGCAGACATTTCGTCGTCGTTGGTTGTGAGCGAAATATCTTCTGTGCGTGACTGAAAAATTGAGAAAGGTGCAAATAAATAAAAAAAATTCTGGGTTCAATTCAAGATCGAACAAGGGTCGTTTGCTGGACAAGCAGGTGTTTTACCACACAGCCACGCCTCTTCTGGTGAACACAGAGAAAATAACTTCCTCTGCTTGGAAATGCAGTGAATGCAACTTTCATGTTTTACGAGCACACGCATTCTGTATACATGCTTCACACTACAACACAAAATATTGCCGCGATATTGCTTGATATAAGCGTACATTGCCATCGGGCGTCAGAACAAGGAATTACCATAATGACTTTACAGCGCAAAGTCTGTCACGCACTACAAAAGACACACACGCTACTGCACACATAAGGCCACGTAGTGGGTGCATTTAACAAGTTCGAAATGCCTTCACACACTACGTTTTTGAAGTACGCCCTAGGAACAAAATATCACTATCGGGTTCCACTCTTAAAGCAGAAGCTGAAAGGTCCCTCAATTTTTTTTCCTCACCCTATAGATGTCGAGTGGCCTGGCTGAGAATTTTTCAGAATGTACTTTTCAACCATCCATTCTGCGCTTATTCGCTCTTCAACTGGTATCCTTCATCTTGCACTCCTCTGCTATATTCTGCCAACCCAGCATGCGACAACCAATTGCGACTGCGTTGGGCTGAATTTGTGAGATGTGGCTATAAGAGGGAAAAGAAGAGAAAAGTGAGCCCCGTAACTGTCTGCATCAGGGTGCGACACCTCAACAGTAGCTCACAGGGAATGGGGGTGAGGAGGGCTTAAAAGGATAGGATTAAAGGTATATATAGAGAGAGATGCGCTGGGACAGCGAGCGAGAACATATCGAAGGGATAGGAGAGATAGGAAAGATGGAAACACGGTCACAGGAGTCCGAGGACGGGGCACCACTTGCGAGAGCTCTTGTCGGCGTCAGCAGAAGGCGTAGGGCAAGTCCAGTAGGTCAGAGCTACGCTGTCGTCGGAGATCGGCGTCAGGAGGTGACGTAGGGCCAGCGCAGTCGGCCAGAGCTACGCTGACGTCGGAGATCGCGAGGGCATGCACAACCAGTCGGCACGGAATCCAACGAGCGAGTCCGGCTGAATTTGCGCAGCTGCAACTTGATGCGATGGCCCATGTATCCCCGTCGCCTTTCTCCGCGATTAGCGGTGGTCATTACGCGGAATACCTGGCGCCTCCAACAAAATGCAACGGAAACATTCATCATGGATATTTACACGCGTACGAGTTACAGCGTTGGTGCACTGGGGCCGGCTCGTCTCCATCGATTGGAGGTCGAGTCACTTCAATCTTTCCTTCGCCTCGAAACGTTCTTTCGTGCAGAGCGGCACAAACTCTAGCGTGACATTAAAGGTGAGACGTTCTTTTTGAGTGCGTATATACGCGATCATGAACCGATCTGTTGATCTTAGTTCGTTCTTTCATCCTCTCCTGTTCTTCCCTTGCCTACGGTGTTGCAAATAAGAGGAAAGGGAAGAAAGAAAGTGAGGAGAGGCCACAAAACGTAGAGGGTTACCAAAACGTGGAGGGTTACGGTACCCCTTCGCGTGACGGCTAGCAATACGAGCATGCTTACATAATCATCCCTACACCCTACGCATGTATGCAAGCAACCCACGGCTAGAGTGTTCACCGTCGTCACCCTTTGCAGGCCTATCCACCTCGCGAGAAAAGAGAGTGCATCACTTTACTACAGCCAAACGGGTGCTTTCTTGTGAACTGCGTATACGTAATGTATTTCGTATTTTATCTCTGCCCCTTTTTTTCTTTGTATATCATTATCTAGCGTGCAAAGTGTACAACTGTTTGTGTTTAGCAATAAGTCTCTCCAGCAGTGTTTTGTGGAATTTTGTGAATTGTCCCGCATGTCGAAGTTGCTCATTGTCCCGAACACGTGCAGAACCGTTCAATGCGAGTTTTATTTATTTCATTTTTATGATCTTATTTTTGCATACTGCAATCCAATTTGGCCTGTAGAATTAGTGGGCTTTCTCTAGGGGAGCAAACATAAAGGCAATGCAACACTGCAACTACTAGAGAGAGAAAGAAAAATGAAAAACAAACAAACAAGTAAACAAATCTGGATAAACAAAGCGCGAATCAGCACAGTCATGCAAGAGAGAATATAAACGGTACAGAAGGAAAGATACAGAGGTTCACCAGTCCAGGATGACCGGCTTGCTCCCCTACACATGTGGGAAAGGGATGGAGGAGATAGAAAAGGGGAGAAGAAAGAGAAAGAAAAGATAGCACGTGACACAGCACACGCACAAGCACGCAGTCAGTCACAGTTCATCTCAACGCAAGAAACCTTCTGAACGAAATGATCTATTCGACCCAGTCAATAAATTTCATTTATCGATAGTGTGCGCAAAACAGATGAATTTAAATACGTGAGTACATGTGTAGAACGTTGTCGGGTTGAGTCTTTGGCTGTTCCTTTCATTGCAACACAAACGCCGCCTCCCATCGAAGGCACCCCAGAAACTGCGCATTGATGTCGACGTTATTATATATATATATATATATATATATATATATATATATATATATATATATATATATATATATATATATATATATATATATATATATATATATATATATATATATATATACGGAAGTCTGCTTGTGGGCCCACGGCCTATTTAAACGCCGAAATATAGGGCTGCTGCATTCGAACCCCGTCGGGACTACTTGTATGCCTATCGTCACTGTATTGCTTTAGAAGGCGTTATTATTTACAACAGCCGTAGAAAACACGACTGATAAAAAAAATTGGCCCTGTATCTGCATGCTACACTGCTAATGTCGTCGACAGACAATATCCTGCGTCTGGAGAGAGTGAACAAAACGTTTATTTGATGTTCTGTGCAAGAAAATCCGTGAATGGTATTCTGGAGGCGCTGCGTTACTAAAAGTGCCTCAAGCGTGCAGCGGAGGGGAACGAGTGCATCAAGTCACGTCACGCGTGAGACATGAGCGCTATCTGGCAGTTATCTTGGAATACTAAGCGCACGCACTCTGCGCGCCTGTCTCGGAGGTGATAAGGTGTGGAACGCAAGCCAACGGGTAGGTGCCACAATGCACCGTGTCGTCTTAGCAAAGCGTTCGAAACACTTGCCTTTTCGTGCAAGTGTTGCCTGCTCAGCGCAACGTGATAAACGCTTCGGTTCCTATAAATAGTTATGTATGCTTTTGGTAGTGACACAGATACAGAAATATTGATGTGTTGTTATGGTGCCTCAGATATGCACAATAATTGCTTTTTAATTGACAATCACACAACTATGAACGCTGAATCTTCAGCAATATTGGTGGGCGCTGCGGATGGGGTCGGCCGTTTGGAGTATCGTGTGGGCACATTGGTGCCATTTAGGGAACCGTTAAGGGCCGGACAAACAGACAAACGTACCGACTGACAGACAGACCAGCATTTTTGCGCGACGGTCCCCAAAAGAGACTAAACGGCGTAAGTAACGAATGATTACTGGTTAAGTGAATGCTCTGTTCGTAAATCGACTGTTCGAATAAAATGTACGGATGGCACATGCTATTTCGAAACAATTTCAGCACTATTTTAAAACAGCGCGTCATCGTACTGTTCATCTGCTGTATCCAGTCCCTCTGTAACAGTATTTCTTGGCCTGGGGACAAATAAGTAAGTAAGTAAATAAATAAATAAATAAATAAATAAATAAATAAACTATATGTTGATACGACTGCACAAACTCTTTATTCCAAGTGTTGGCAAGAGGGTTCTCGAATGGGCACAGAAAACCTCACTGTTATATATCATCATGGAACTGGTGGCCTTAACCAGTTGGTGATACGTGTCCATATTGTACCACTTCAGCGATGCAAGAAGATGCATACCGCCTTGTATGAACATGCCAAGGATTAAAGCGACAACTCTCCCGTCAACTCCTGCAAGCGTGCCTTCGATACAGTGACAAAACCAGTCACGACCACTGGATGCGTAACACATTCTAGATTTTGGGCATTAAACCCCACATACCAATGGCAACACATTCCACAAGACACTATACTTCATTTCATACACAGCACCGACCTGACGGCGCACATTTCATGCACATATAGGCACAAGATATGCCTTAAGAGCAAGTCTATTTCTCAATAAAAAAAATGGCCGTGTATCTGCATGTTAATCTGCAAACGTCGTCGAAAGACGATAGTCTAGCGTGTGGAGAGAGTGAACAAAACATTTATTTTATGTTCTGCGCAAGAAAATCGGTGAATGGTATTCTGGAGGTGCTGCGTTAGAGTGCCTCGAACGCGCGGCAGAGGCGAACGAGCGCCCACGTCAGACATGAGCGCCATCTGGCAGTTTTCTTCAAAAACAAAGCGCGCGGCTCCGAGACGGATGTGCGCGCCGGTATCGGAGGTGATAAGTTGTAGAACTCAAGGCGACGGGTAGGTGCCACCACCGTCTCGTTTTAGCGAAGCGTTGGAAACACTCTCCTTTTCGTGCAAGCGTTGCATGGTCAGCGCAGCGTGATAAGCGCTACGGTCCCTAAAATTACTCATGTGTGCCTTTTCTAGTAAAATACGCATATTCAGAATATATACGTGTTGTTATGGTGCCCCAAACATGCGCAATAAGTGATTTTTAGTCAAACATTGCACAAATATGAACGCTGAATCTTGAGCAACATTGGCGGGCGCTGTGGATGGGGTCGGCTGTTTCAAGAACCCTATGCTGTTAAGAGTGTACAAACAGACAAATGTACAGACAGACAGACAGACAGACAGACAGACAGACAGACAGACAGACAGACAGACAGACAGACAGACAGATGGGCGGACAGACAGATGGGCGGACGGACGGACGGACAAATACACAGACAGACAGACCAAAATTCTTGCGTCGAAGGTCCCCAAGAAAGACTATCGTCTTCAATATCCTTGTCTTAATGAAAACAGAGCAGCAGTAAGCGCAGTACTATCGTTTAAACTGCTTAAGATAAAAAGAAAATGCAGGCCGCAGCCAACGTAAATACGCGCGTAGCCACATATATGGTCAAAAATCCGCGCACGACCAGATTTGTTCAACGGCTCACCACTATCTATGGGGTACGGCGGCCGCATATCTTTGCCTGCATGTAAGGGCACGCATCCACGTACGCCGTGCTCACTGCCTACTTTATTTCTTCGTAGCTCCTTCGCAGCTTTTATCGGCCGGGCCCCGCTCCCTGATCTTCCATAGTCCGCACGGCCTCAATATTTTCTTCCGGACCGGAAGCCCCCCATCCTGTATGTTCCTGATCCTCCGATCCTCTGGCTATAAATTTCCCTCGCCGTTCGCCGCAATTTTTTTTACCGCTAGCCATTTATTCTGCCAGGCGTATAGATTACGAAAGGGCAGTTTGAAAAAGAAAGTGGAGAATCAAATCGTTAATTCCCAGAAACTACGCGGGCGCACGCCGTGGCAGTTTAGAACCGGATTTCGCTAACTCTTTCTTTCTTTCTTTCTTTCTTTCTTTCTTTCTTTCTTTCTTTCTTTCTTTCTTTCTTTCTTTCTTTCTTTCTTTCTTTCTTTCGTTCTTTCTTTCTTTCTTTCTTTCCTTCTTTCTTTCTTTCTTCCGCGAAGACAAAACAGGGGCTTAAAATGTCACGGCCTTATCTGCAAAGGTAAAGGCGTGAAACCTTATTTGAATACGACAGGATTCAGAGAGTGGCCCGTGTGGCAATTGTAGCGACGTGAACCGAAATGTAAAGAACATGTTTTAGCAAACCTGCTGGTTATTTTCTAAAGCATAATCGTTTTTGTTTTCTTCACAAATCTTTCATCAAGCTTATTCTCTGGGCCAACTCGGAAGGACAGTGGATAAATCTTTCGACAAACAGCTCTTACTGTATTTGTGTCTCTGTGTGTTGGTTTTTCTTTTACGCACTTTGATATATACACATCATGGTAATTTTTGCTTCGGCTAATAAATCGTGCATTCGTGTGTAACTTTGCGACAAATATTTACCATGTCATATACGATGTGCATGCTTTATTTTGGGCGAAAAGGCGCCAAGTGATCATCGTGATGGATGAATCGCTTATTCCCACAGTTTAATTTGTTTCTGTTGAGTGATAATATATGGGGGGTTCAACATCCCAAAACCACTATATAATTATGAGAGACGCCGTAGAGGAGGACTAAAGAAATTTCGACCATCTGTTTTTTTTTAATGTGCACCAAAACCTGAGCACACCGCCTTACAGCGTTTTCACCTCCATCAAAAATGCAACTCAGTACCTTAATTCAACTCAGTACCAAAATGCAGCTCAGTACCTTAGCCACTAGACCACCACGGCGGGGCTAAACTGTTTCTGTGGAATTGCTTCTTAGTTATTTTTGAGTGGCAGCTTTACATAATCTTCTAAACTTGTGTGCAGCGGCGTAGGCGGGATTTTATTTTTATCTTTAAATGGCAAATAAGTCGGTGCTAAGAAATTCGTTGTTGAGGAACCGTCACAAATATTTCGGGATGTGTCAGTATAAATCTTATGTGTTACCTTCTGGCTTCGCTCCTGATTTTTCTGCGTGTGTATGTGGGAAGGGGGGAGAGGGGCTTGTACCGTCAGAAATTGGAAAAGAGAAAACAACCGCCGGTGTAACTAAATATCCTTAAACAATCGTCCTGGCATTTACCTACCGTAATAGAGCAGGCTGATTGATTTGTTGGGTTTAACGTCCCAAAACCACCATATGATTATGAGAGACGCCGTAGTGGAGGGCTACGGAAATTTTGACCACCTGGGGTTCTTTAACGTGCACCCAAATCTGAGTACACGGGCCTACAACATTTCCGCCTCCATCGGAAATGCAGCCACCACAGCCGGGATTTGAACCCGCGACCTGCGGGTCAGCAGCCGAGTACCTTATCCACTAGACCACCGTGGCGGGGCAATAGAGCAGGCTGACCAGCGTGTTGCTAATCACAGCCCTGATGCGTTACGTTTGCATGGAAGACTCTCCTAGGGCAGAAATAGGTTGTTTGAAGTAGCTTCTACAACTATATTCATAAGTGTGCTCACGAATCCCCTTCAGAGGGGGTGGGGGAGGGCAAAGGTCTGTCGCAACACCTCCTCCCCCATCACCTATTAAGTCAATGTATGGGCCAGACTTTGCGCCCCCCCTCTTCTCTTCTCAGCTGACTAATGGGGCGGCCTATCTCCGTGGTGCGCACGCTTGCGTTACAGCAGCAGCAAAGCTGTATGTGGCTCTGGAGGATATAGCTTCCACGGGCAAGGCGACGCGTAGAAGAACAACTTTCTTCTGGCGTTCTAGCGTCGACAATTATGGACACGGTGGGAAAGTGGAGATAAATGCGTGCGATTTCCTCGACATGGCAGAATGAAAGCGAACAATTTCGCCACAAAGAGACGACCACTTGCGAGAGAAATGATGTCATCTTTGTACTTTCGAAACAAAGGGGATTTGTTATGCGCTACAGCTTTTCATTTTCACGCTGTCATTGGCCGCCATCAATTGCATATTATGCGTAATACGCATGAGAGACAGCGATATATTTAGGTTTATGGCTGAATATTCCCACAGTATACTGATACATAAGTTTTCTACAACAACATTCGCTATACCAGACCCATTAGAGTCAGGGCTTGGCTTGCTTCCATCTTCCCAGTAGCGAAAAAAAAGGGGTAGGGGGGGAGGAGGAGGAGGAGGAGGAGGAGGAGAAGGAGGAGGGGGAGGAATGATCCCTTAAGTAGGAATGAACTTTTATAGTATAAGGGCTCTCAATTTTTGGCCTGGTAGTCCGAGCCGGCAAATACTGCGAACGTTAATCTCATCACTTATACAGGAACATATATATACCATGACATCACTAGCGTGGCCAGGGGAGGAGAGGGCCTTCAACATCTTTCCTGGCCGAAATTTTTCAGTCTGATGAGCATATGTGCACTCGCATGCGTATAAAAACGCACACACAAACCTGCATGAAATGTGGATAAACTGCCTCCGCCCCCCCTTTTTTTTATCCGAAAAGTTCTGGCGACGCTACTTCACGACATGCCTGCTATTCCACGGTCGTTTAGATATAAGCCAGGGAAAATCTAAACTCATCCTAGCACTTTTATCATAGGTATTTTCTGAATGTGATCTTTCGCACGGACGCGTTTGAAAAGCCTTCTGTCGAGGCGTCGTTAGATAATGATTCTTCTCTGCAAAATTAAAATGCTGGCTTGGCAGAACGAAATGTTTCATGTGGCCCATTTATTCACACTTCCACTAGGAAAGCTTCACAAAATGTGTTATTAACCTCCATATTTCCGATTTTAAATATCGCAAGAACACCCGGGAGTTTTTCATGCCATTGAAGTATACATGCCGACTAAATATACGTATAAATGAGTATACACTAAAATATACGTCCATCACGCACGTGCCACCTTTATCGAGCGAAATGACAATAAAAGGAGACTAGCATAAAACAATGCATGTTTTATGCTAGTTACTACTTCTTTTATTTCAGGTTTAAGCACCATGAAACTAAATTACAGACAATGCTGTATTTATTACTTTTTTGTCACCTTTTTATTTCTGTCTTTCATAGTTTACAGTTTTCATTTTTAGTTTTTGTGGCAAACGCCTATAGAGTAGATGCTGTGTGATGTGTTGTACTTCGTCTCGGGTCCTTTTCAATTATGGCCATTTCAAATATGCATATCCAGAAGTGGCGCTTTTGCGCGAACATGCATCACCAGTGAAAGTACTATTCTCCGATATGCTTTTATGCGATATCCCCTGTCCCCGATATATAATTATGGATGCTCCATTTCCTATGGAAGAGCTAGAAGCTGCACTGACACTGTGTAGGCGTTCTTCTTCACCAGGGCCAGATGCATGGGATAACGAATACGGCTCTGCGTCACTTAGGCCAAGCAGCTATAGACGACAACTGCTAAATTTATTTAATCTGTTTTGGGAAGATGGCGTCTTACCTCAAGAATGGAAACGTACCCGTATTGTGCCACTTATAAAAGCAGAAAAATCCCCTCTGGTGCGGATATCATACCGGCCTGTAGCTTTCACCAGCTGCGTTGGGAAACTCATGAAGCGCATGATTCTCACGCGCCTGGAATGGTTTGTTGAACGGCACAGCATTTACCCCGCTTCGACTCCATGGTAAGATTTAGACGAGGCCGCTCATCGATCGACAACGTAATCAATTTAGTGTCATCAGTAGAACAGCAGAAGTTTAGGAAACGACTAGCACTTGCACTTTTTCTTGATGTGAAAGGTGCATATGACATTTCCTATCAAGCTATACTGGACACACTGTTGTTAATTGAACTGGAAGGGTGAATGTTTCGATGGATCAGAAGCTACCTCACACGAAGATCCTTTTTTGCATATACTGAAGATGGCCCGACCTTAGACCAATACACGTGCCATGGCGTCCCGCAAGGTGGTGTTTTAAGCCCAGTTCTTTTCAATCTTGCCTTGCTTGGCCTGGCGGAAGCTCTCCCGAAAACAGTCAGTATTTCAATACACACTGATGACATCTGTGTCTGAGCATCTGAGTTGACACGCCTGCAAGTTCGAGCAAGGATACAGAGGGTAGCGTCGCAAGCACTGACTATCTTCGCACGCAAGGTCTAACAATCTCAGCAGAAAAATGTGTACTGGTGGCCTTCACGAGCAAGGCGATGAAAAGCTACCCGATAAGCATTAATGGGCAGCCAATCTCATACAAGCGTAGCCATCGTTTTCCAGGTGTCATTGTTGACCGCGACGTCTCCTGGAGCCCTCACGTGACTAGCTTGAAAGCTAAACTCGTATTTATTGCGCACGTCCTGAAGTCACGCTGGAAAAAGATGGGGTCCGTCATTGAGTTCCATGCTACAGCTATACCAAGCACTTTTTATTGGTGTACTGCGCTACAGTTCTCCTCTGCTTACTAAAACTTGCAAGTCAAACATTCGAGCACTTCAGAGCGTGCAAGCACAGGCACTACGTATTTTTCTCGGCCTACCACGAACTACCTCAACTGCTGGAATAGTTATATTGGCTTGGGGTCATCCGGTTACAACCTACGTCGCGACCGTCGTGCTGAGAGCACATATTCGGCGCATTTCACAGATGGTATCGAGGCATTTGGCATACCTGCCAGAATAACGACCGCAGGCGTCGTTCTCTAAGGTCTTCAGCTCCCACCGATATTTGCTACCATCCAGTTTTATACCCTTGAAGCGCTCCCCGTCCGCCTTATGGAGCCTACGACAACCCGACGTGCACCTTTCCGCCCCAATAATAAGAAATAGAAAAGTCATTTCTACCTTGGCCTTGAATCAAGCAACTCTGGACTGTTTACACACCTTCTACGCTGACAGAATCCACGTATACACGGATGAATCTACCACCCAGACTAGCTCCACCGGCGCCACCGTCATGCCATCGCGACACATCAACATCCCGTACAAGCTTTGTCGCGTGAGCACATCGACTTGTCCGGAAATTGTTGCCCTGTGAAGTGCCATAGATTATATCAAGCAACAATCGGCTAATCGTTGGGCAGTATTCTGCGACTCCAAGGCGGCTCTACAATGTCTTTCGTTGGCATTTCGTCGCGGCTCGTACGAACAACTTGTGTGGGAGATCAGAGAAATGCTGCACTATGCGACCGAACAAGGACACAACGTTGGGTCTTAGTGGATACCAAGTCATTGCGGTATCTCCGGCAACAACCTCGCCGATGAAGCAGCCAGAAATGCACACGTACAAACAAACCCTGTTTCCGTACCTTTATATAGGATTGACTCGGCTAGATACCCAAGTAAGCTGGCGCAGAACATGACACTCCAGAAGTGGCAGTCATCACAGTTCGCACATCATAGACTGTATTCTTTCGACCCTTCCCTAAGACGCCAGCTACCCTCTGGTCCTCCTAGGGAGGAAGGTACAGTGTTGTGCCGTCTGCTTTTGGGCGTAGCCTTCACCATTGCCTACTCATTTAAGATTGGGATGGCCGACAGCGAAGAGTGCAACGACTGCGCCATCGATGAGACTATTGAACACCTCTTATGTGACTGTCCGGCATACAGAACCGAGAGGCTTCACCTGCGCCGTGTCTTAAATCAACTGGACAGAAGTGATTTCACTGTCAAAAAAGTATTGGGACCATGGCACTGCCCATCCAATTTCCGAAAGGCAACAAAAGCACTGTTGCATTATCTCAAGACACCGGCCTGTTTCATCGTTTGTGATGTGAAACTGTTACGCGTTGGCCCAGTCAGTGACCTTTTTTCTCCTCCACTATAACTTTCCTTCCCCTCTCTCCTTCCCCAGTGCAGGGTAGACTACCGGGGCTCAGCCCTGGTTAGCCTCCCTCCCATTCTTCTTATGTTCTCTCTCCCTCAGAAATGACCAGGTCTTGCGGTGAAGACTTCAAACGACCACATCCATGACTTCTTTTCTTTTCTTCCTTTTAACGCCAAGTGAAACATTGGGACTTACCATGAAAATAAATATAAGGTATCACTTTAATTGAATACGTTGGTTGGTGTCCCTTTCAAAATTTTATTTTTGTTTCCAACCAGGCACTAGTCTCTCAACTTTTCACGGTTCAACTTCTTCTCCTCACTGTGCTGCATCTTGAGCCAAACTGAACCCGCCACGGTGGTGTAATGGTTATGGCGCTGGACCACTGATCCACAGGTCGCGGGATCGTATCGTGGCCGCATTTTATACGGAGGCGGAAGTGCGAGAAGTTCGTGTGCTTTGATTTAAGTGCACGTCAAAGAACCCCAGGTGGTCGAAATTTCCGGAGCCCTGCACGTACGGTGTCTCTCATAATCACATGGTGGTTTTGGGATGTTTAACCACGTCAATTGAAGAAATTGTTGAGCCGAATTGACATCATCTTAATTAGACGCTGTAAACTACGGCGAAGGTATGAATATCCGCGAATGAATGTCATTCAAGTAAATTATCTACCATTCGAAGCGGATCGAATGCACGTGCATAATATTTAAATTTTGAATCGCAGATCTTGTGCAATAGAAAAATAAAAATAAATGGTAAAATCATTGGCGCACAAGTGCTACCATACACTTTTTGTGAATTCCATGGAATGCCTAAAAGAACAAGTTTATTGAAAAGTGTAAACAAACCTTTAACTGACTATCCATTGTAAATTTTAAACAAATCTTTGACAAAACTTTTATTCAAAATAAATAATTTTTGAAAGCAAACGGCCGTCACTAAAGCTTTTATATTTTTAGGTATGCCATTCGGCCTGTATCATTTTAGTGAAACGTAAATTAATGTGAGCCAAAGATTAAGTTTCGGAAAAAATGAGGTTGTACTTATGAGTGATATTGTTACACGGTATTCTTGAGGTTAGATGGGGAAAATACAGCGTGAGGTTGAGGTAATTATCAGATTATTGCTCCGTGTTTTATAAAACGCTATAGCATTTGTCACGTTTCACGTCCAGTATTTTGTTTCACGTCCACTACACATAACTTGCATCAGGGCGCAGTATATATATATATATATATATATATATATATATATATATATATATATGTATATATAGCGTTTTGCAATTCTACTAGCAGCTTTCCTCTGGCATTTCTAGTATCGATGCCATAATCTCCTATGGCTTGCTGGTCTCCACCCTGCTTCTTCCCTACCTTTGCATTAAATTCTCCCATCAGTATAGCATACTATGTTTTTACCTTACTCATTGCCAATTCCGCGTCTTCATAGACGCTTTCAACTGAAGCGTCATCATGGCTGGATGTAGGCGCGTAAGCCTGTACCACCTTCATCTTGTATCTCTTATTCAGTTTAATTACGATACCTACCACCCTTTTCATTAATGCAATAGTATTCCTCTATGTTGCCAGCTATGTTTCTGTGAATTAGGAACCCTACTCCCAGTTCTCTTCAGTCAGCCAAGCCCCGATAGCAAAGGACGTGCCCATTCTGTAGCACCGTATAGGCCTCATCTGTCCTCCTAACCTCACTGAGCCCTATTATATCCCATTTGACACCCTTTAGCTCTTCGAATAGTACAGCTAGACTTGACTCACGAGATAAGGTTCTAGCGTTAAACGTTGCCAAGTTCAGGTTCCAATGGCGGCCTGTCCGGATACAGAGATTCTTAGCACCCTCTGCTGCGGTGCAGATCTGACCGCCGATATGGTCAGTTGCTTCGCAGCTGCTGGGGACTGAGGGCCATGAGTTAATTGACGTATGCATGTGAGAGGTAGTGGCCAGATACTGCACCAGGGTGGCCAATCATTCTCTGGTGAAGGAGTGTGTTACCGGTGGTGGTCACCGGTGAGGTCGCACCCCAGGCCTCTTAATGCAGTTCCATCACCACGCGGATTTTTTTTTTTCATCCGATTGAGAGCTGCGCGGCACCATTATTCGAACTACGGACCTTTTGCATGCGAGGCGGATGCTCTAACCACTACGCCATCACCGCTTCTTCCTTGGTAGAATTACCGTCTCTTCCATCACCACCTTAGTAGATTTCGCAGAACGCAATAATTTACGGATTTTGAATACCTTCTACCGAAAATGAGGAAACCGTAAGTGCACATGGAGGAGCCCTAATGGTGAAAATAAGAAGGAAACATACTTTATAATGAGTGCACACCCAGGCATCGTGCAGGATGTGGAAGTGGTTGGCAAGGTACAATGCAGTGACCATATAATGGTACGGTCTCGAATTCACCTAGACTTGAAGAAGGAACGACAAAAACTGTTACGCAAGAAGCCAATCAATGAGCTAGCACTGAGAGGAAAAGTACAGAAATTCAGAGTGTCGCTTCAAAACAGGTACTCGGCTTCTATTGAGGATACCAACCTTAGCGTAGATACAATGAATGATCATCTGACGAGTATCATTAAGGAGTGTGCAGTGGAAGTTGGAGGCATGGTAGTTAGAAAGGGCACTGGCAAGCTTTCCCAGGAAACTAAATATCTCATTAAGATGCGTCAAAGCATGTTAGTCTCAAGTACAACAGACAAAATAGGACTGGCAGAGCTTTCTAAGTTGATTTAGAGGCGTAAGGTATCCGGTGTAAGAAGTTATAACATGGAGAGAATTCAGCACGTTCTGAAAAAAACAAAACAGAGGAAGCGTAAAAGCAGTGAAGAGGAAACTTAGGATAGGCAAAAAATCGGATGCATGCACTAAGGGACAAAGAAGGCAAAATAACTACCTATATGGATAGGATAGTTAAAATAGCGAAGGAGTTTTACGAAGATATGTACAGTAGCCGGGACAACCACGACCTTATACTATAACAAAAAATCGGGGAGGACTTTTCCCGCCCCGTTCAATATGCGCGCAAGCAATTACTTGCATTTGCAAAAGCACGTTCGGACAAGTTCTCCTTGCGGTTCAAAACACTGCACGTCGGGTCGAAGCGCTACATATTTGACGCATCATCACACATGGTTAAGGAAATTGCATAGCGGTTACCCCGCCAACAAAGAGCAATAAAACGCCAAACGGCTTCCCCATGTCATGTTCTCTCGTTTTCCGTAATATTCACTAACATACGTAGCCTTCTTCCAAAACGTGAACTCATATCCAACATTATCTCGTCATCAAAAAGCAACATACTCGTATTAACAGAAACGTGGCTTACCAGCGATATAACGGATGCGGAAATATTAACTGACTTACAGGACTTCCACGTGTACCGAAATGACCGAAATGGCTCACGGGGGGGCGGAGTACTTATCGCAGTTCATCGGGGCATATCTTGCTCCGTTGTTAACGTCGATTCCGATACCGAATCCCTGTGGCTAATTTGTCGTACTAACACCGTAACTGTCCTACTTGGCGTCTGCTACAGGCCCCCGCAAACGGATCCAAATTTTCCATGTCATCTGAACAATTCCATTCAAAAACTTACTTCCGCTTACCCAAAGGCTCGCATTCTTCTGTTCGGTGATTTTAACTACCCTAATATTGACTGGCAAAACATAGTTACTTCTACATTATCATGTCACGCAGAGGCGAAAAACTTCCTCGATGTATGTCTCAACTTTAACCTTACACAATTAGTCACCCAACCAACCCGTGTCACACGAGGATCAGCAAATATTCTCGACCTGATATTAACCAATAGCCCCGAGAACCTATTATCTATTACTTACCTTCCTGAGATCAGCGACCACAAGGTCATACATGCTTTATTTTCATTTACCTCGACCAAAAAACAGACGACTAATAAAACAATTGTTCTTTATGATAAGGGTAACTATAGTGCAATATCTGAAGATCTCAGTAACTCTTTTAATCAGTATGAATCTACATTTCACACGCGCTCAGTTCATGACAACTGGTTGATCTTTAAGGACAAAGTAAATCACCTCTCTGATATGTTTATCCCGAAGATTACTTTTCAAGCTAACCGCAATAAACCATGGTTTTCTCGGCATTTAAAAAAACTTGAAAACAAAAAGAAACGACTTTTTCGTACCGCCAAACGCAACGGCAAGCCTACTGCATGGCAAAAATACATCGAAGCTGAAAAATCATATTTGCTATCTGTTCGTAAAGCTAAATACTCGTTTTACCATATAGACTTACCTAATCTCTTAATCAGGAACCCCAAGCAATTCTGGCAAGTTCTAAACCCCACACATCCTTCCGATATTAAACTAACGAATGATTCACACGAGACAGTGACTGACCATGATTGCGCAGAAATATTCAACGAAGCATTTGCATCTGTCTTCACTACTGAACTTGACATGCCCTCACAGTCGCCATCATTTAGCGTAGAAACTTTCATGCCTGCTGTCACCTTCTTCGAAGAAGGCATTTCATCTATAATCCACAAATTAAAACTTTCTTCATCAGCTGGTATGGATTCCATCAACTCGAAACTCCTCAAGAATGTGAAATCGACTTGCGCAGCATACTTATGTCTTATCTTCTCACAGTCACTCACCTCAGGAATCATGCCGGATGATTGGAAAACGGGCAAGGTCGTTCCAGTCTACAAATCAGGTAACAGAAACTCACCCTTGAACTACCGCCCCATTTCATTAACCAGCGTGCCTTGTAAGATCATGGAACACGTCATCTACTCACAAATCTTCAATTTTTTGGACTCCAACGAATTTTTTCATCCTTCACAGCACGGATTTCGAAAGGGCCTTTCTTGCGAAACCCAATTAGCACAATTCGTTCATGACCTACAGACTAATCTCGACTGTAATATCCAAACCGACTCAATATTCCTTGATTTTGCAAAAGCTTTCGACAAGGTTCCTCACCAGCGTCTGTTACTGAAACTTTCAAAACTAAACTTGCATCCTAACATCTTCAGGTGGCTTGAGGAGTTTCTAACTAACCGCTCGCAATCTGTCTATCTTAACGGCCACCTGTCTAAACCACTCCCAGTCACCTCAGGCGTCCCACAAGGGTCTGTTCTCGGTCCTCTCCTATTCCTAATATATATTAATGACTTACCATTGCATGTTTCCTGTAACATTCGCATGTTCGCTGACGATTGCGTAATCTATCATACTATTACTAATTGTCATGACCATCACATCCTTCAGAGCAACCTTAACAATATAATAAACTGGTGTAATATTTGGCTAATGACTCTCAACCCCACTAAATGCAAACTCTTGTCCTTCTCTCGTCGTCACAATCCCTCTCGCTTTCAGTATTCTATTTCTAAATCATGTATCGAATTAGTAGAATCGTATAAATATCTAGGAGTCACCCTTTGTTCTAATTTATCATGGCGCGCCCATATTACAAACATCATTTCAGCATCGAACAAAACACTGGGTTTTCTTAAACGCCACCTTCGCCTTTCCCCACCACATGTTAGATTACTCGCGTATAAATCGCTTATAAGACCAAAATTAGAATACGCATCTGCCATCTGGAGCCCCCATCAAGCATACCTAATCACTGCCTTGGAAGGTGTTCAAAATCGGGCCACCCGCTTCATCCATTCCTCATATTCATATGACATCAGCATTTCACCATTGAAACATGAATCTGGCCTATCACTCCTTTCTTATCGTCGCCGCATTGCTAGCCTAACTCTTTATCATAAGTTTTTTTATTCTTCACTCAATCAAGCTCCTTATATAACAGCCGCCTCACGCATTTCCCACCGCACCAGTCATTCACTTCAAGTTGCCCGCCCGCCATCACGCACCACTACGTTTGCTGCATCGTTTTTCCTCAGAGCAGCTTCAGACTGGAACGGCCTGCCCTACGACATTGTCACAATTGCCTCATCATCTACCTTCCTGGAACGCCTCACCGATCATCTGCCATGTTAATTCAATTTTTTGTTTGCAATGTTAATTGAATCTCCGCTGTTTTGAATTGTAATCCCACCCCTTATGTAACACCCCCTGAATGGGGGCCTTTAAGGAAATAAAACTGAACTGAACTGAACTGAAAAACTAGCAGTAACACAGATGACACCCCACCAGTAATGATAGAAGAAGTCAGAAAAGCTTTGGAGCGCATGCAAAGAGGCAAAGCTGCTGGTGAGGATCAGTTAACATCAGATCTGCTGAAAGATGGAGGACAAATTGTGTTAGAAAAACTAGCCACCCTGTTTACGAGGTGTCTCCTGACGGGAAGAGTACCAGAGTCTTGGAAGAACGCTAACACGATCTTAATACATAAGAAAGGAGATGACAAGGATTTGAAGAATTACAAGCCGATCAGCTTGCTTTCCGTAGTATACAAGCTATTTACAAAGGTAATTGCTAACAGAGTTAAGGAAACATTAGAATTCAATCAACCAAAAGAACAAGCAGGGTTTCGAACAGGCTACTCAACAATCGACCACATTCATACCATCAATAAGGTAATAGAGAAATGGCCAGAATACAGCCAACCACTATACATAGCCTTCATTGATTACGAGAAGGCGTTTGATTCAGTAGAAATATCAGCAGTCGTGCAAACACTGCGGAATCAGGGTGTCGATGAAGCATATATAAACATCCTGGAAAAAATCTACAGGGGATCAACTGCTACTATAGTGCTTCATAAAGAAAGCACCAGAATACCAATCAAGAAGGGCGTGAGGAAGGGGGATACCATCTCCCCAATGCTATTTACCGCGTGATTACAGGAGGTTTTCAGAGGCCTTGAATGGGAACAGCTAGGGATAAGAATTAATAGAGAGTACCTTAGTAACCTTCGCTTCGCCGATGACATTGCATTGCTGAGCAACTCAGGGGACGAATTGATTACAGAGTTAGACAAGGAGGGGAGAAAGGTGGGTTTTAAAATAGTCTGCAGAAAATGAAAGTAATGAACAACAACCTCGGAAGAGAGCAGCGCTTCGAGATAGGTAATAGTGCACTTGAAGTTGTAAAAGACTATGTCTACTTAGGGCAGGTAATCACCGCGGAGCCGAACCACGAGATTGAAGTAACTAGAAGAATAAGAATGGGGTAGAGCACATTTGGCAAGCACTCTCAAATTATGACAGGTAGATTGCCACTATCCCTCAAGATGAAGGTAAATAACAGCTGTATCTTGCTGGTACTTAGCTACGGAGCGGAAACCGGAGACTTACAAAGAAGGTTCAGCTTAAATTGAAGACGACGCAGTGAGCAATGGAAAAAAAAACGGTAGGTGTAACCTTAAGAAACAAGAGGAGGGCAGAGTGAATCAGGGAACAAACGGGCGTTAAGGATATTATAGTTGAAATCAAGAAGAGGAAATGGACATGGGCCAGGCTTGTAGCGCGTATACAGGATAACCGCTGGTCATTAAGGGTAACTAACTGGATTCCAAGAGAAGGCAAGTGAATTAGGGGGAGAGAGTAGGTTAGGTGGGCAGATGGGATTAAGAAGTTTGCGGGTAGAAATTGGTAGCAGCAAGCACAGGGACAGGCTGATAATATATATATATATATATATATATATATATATATATATATATATATATATATATATATAATAAGGGAAAGAAGTGTATACCTAAGGGCTCGTTTTTCCGTGTTTTTAACACAATAATAATGAGATATAACAGACAGTAATGCCAAGGAATGTACAGGGGAAGTTATTAACATTAATGGAATGTAAATAAGAAGAAAGAAAAGTGGATGAAAATATTACCAACTGTAAGCAGGAATATATATATATATATATATATATATATATATATATATATATATATATATATATATATATATATATATATATATATATATATATATATATATATATATAGGTTAGCCACATTGCAGTGGCTTTAACCACTCGCACAAAGTTGTGTTATAAAATTTTGGACCAAAGTTTTTTCAAATCGAACATATATATGGTATATTGTTAAAAAGACAGTTTATACGTATACATTAACTTCTTGCTTCATTGTGTTCTTTTTCATATTTTATAGACATCCTAAGTGCACTTGAATGCGCGCTCATTTGATTTCAGCTTGTTTTCGATAAATGCAGAACTTTGAGGCGTCAAATGAAACTATTTCCTCTCTGAAATGCAGCTGTTGTTCCCTTTATCGATTTATGTCCCATTCAAATGTGTTCATTTTCTGTTCAGGCTGGTCTGTCACGAGCAAGTCAGTTTTTTATATTCTTAGAGGTAGTCTAGATTTAGCCCAACACGTGCGTATCCTCTCGTCATGTTCGATTTAAAAAAAAAAACGATAAATATCGCTTCAATGCATCTTTGTATGCAAGCAAGTAGGTCAGTAAAATACAGCTGTTCGTCGCTATTCACGTTCTAATATAGGGTTGCAAGTTAAAGCGTTAACTATTATTAATAACAGCTATGAACTCGAGCTATTCATGACATTATGCCATCTTTTTTCTAACGTTTTAGTATAAAATTTTCAATGTACAGAACAATCGGTTTAGAGCCGCGGCGGGCACGTTCGATGCGTCATGCCTCAATTACCTCCGCTTCTGGCAGAACGGGTGCCCACGCCCCGCTGTCTCTCGGGGAACATGACGCAAAGCATCGATCTCTTTTTTTCAGAGATGCTGCACTGCATCACCGACGCGCTACGCGTGGAAGAATTCAACGCCAAGTCCGAGTCAGTCGACTAAATCGCCGAGTGCGCCCGTGGCGCCCTGATGCGGCATCTCGGGACAACGGGGCGCTTAAATTACGGCCTCCGAGATAATGCTCCGGCAGCTCCCTCCTCCATGCCCGCAGTATACTGCTCGCGCGAAACGCCGGAGGCCATGCTGGAATCCAGGTCGTTCCTATTTTCGCGTGGTAGGGACGGTTGCAACGCTCCTGGGCAAGCCAGTCACAATGACGAAAATTGGTGGGGTACAAATGTGCTGCTTTGAGCGAATGAGTGAAGCCTGAGCCAGCTGACAAAGCGCTTCGTTGTAGGAGGGCTGGTTAAAGACACAAAACGAGTTGAATAATGAACTATAGTATAATATTTGTGGCCTAACGATCGAAACCACACAAAACAGCAAGGGACGGCTCAGGTCTGAATTTAAAAAAAAATCGTTGCGCAAGAAATCAGTTAACGTTTCCTGTCGTCATCGCTGACAAAGATAATTTTTTGTCGCAATTTCGGCTGTTGTGATAGTTTTTGTTCAACGTCTTCTTTTCGTCGCATGATAACCAATGTCCCATTATAAAGGCGAAAAACTTAGATGCTGCAAGAACCGTTACAATGGTACGCCAGTGGCGTCAGCTTAAACGCGAGTGATGCAGAGAAGATCATCATCTGATGACGCCACAAATTACCAAAATTTGCGACATCATCATTACGCATCATAATGAATATAACATGAAGTCACACGATGACGTCATCACATTACATCATCGCTTGATGGTGCAGTCCTGGTGTCGATGCACAATCACGTGACGAGCAGAAGGCCTTTGTGAGGGGGGGGGAATGCTTGATAAATACAATTGGCTAAGAAGAAGATATCGATGGTTTTAGCCTTTGAGACGGATTACGCAAATGCAAAAAGAACTATAAAACTCTTTTTATTGTGCTTTGCCGTAGTTCACTATTTTCATGTGGCGAAACACGTACACTGTATTGCGGCAAAGCGTATGTGATCTGCACTGAATCATATACTCAGAGTAGTACCAAGAGTGGAAAGGGAAAACTGCTGCAGATTCTAGAGGGCATTACATGATTACATAGCCACGCGCACGTGGTCTTTCTTGCTACAGAGACAAGCACCGATATGTTTAGTAAGATATACTGTCAGCCCTTCAATATTGTTTACCTGGATGCGGTGGCACGGACCCTTGTTTCACCCACCTAGCACGCCCTGTACACAGGATCGTAAACCGGCCGTGCCATAGAACACACTTTATTGGAAGGAAGGGTCTGTAAGATAGGTCGGAGCTAAGCCATGAACTCGCCTCAGCGTTATTCACGCATGTCTTCGGGGAAGACCACAAATTGCCCTCGGTCTTATTGATATTGCGAGCCCGGGGGTTCGGCAGCGAGTTTAGAGGCGAGGGCTATAGAAGTGGGCAGGGTGTGTTGTATACGGTAAAAAGAGCTGCACCATAAAAAAAAAGGGGGGGGAGTATACATGCCGTGGCAGTCTCCGTATTGAGAGGCACAGAGCGGTAGGTCTCCCATGCAGGTTAGAGTGGCTGGAATACAACCTTAAAGTCCAGGGATGCACGGGAAGGACGAAACGACCAGAATTGCCGGGGCTTAGTTATGGCGGATGGATACGCCTGCCTTCTTAAGGCATAAGCCTGGGCCAGTTTGTGTTCCATTCTTGGATGCATTACAAAACACAGTACGCAGACAGCAAGCATCTGTGCCTTGTCCCCTTTTACACTCACCTATGTACCAAGTTCTTTTCCACTGCA
The DNA here is from genome assembly GCF_043290135.1 of Rhipicephalus microplus. NCBI lineage: Eukaryota > Metazoa > Arthropoda > Arachnida > Ixodida > Ixodidae > Rhipicephalus > Rhipicephalus microplus. Next base: position 79,519,487 of record NC_134704.1, read on the forward strand.
CCCAAGGATATTCCTTGATGGCGTGCAAGATTGTGACGTACGTAGAGTGGGGAGTGTACAGATTGCGTCCCCATGGGAGGGTTGTGTTGGGATCGTGAAAATCTGTGACAGACTGGGAAGAACAGTTCCTATATCTCGGGCGGGTTCAGAAGGCGGACGTGATTGTTGAAGCTTGTCCTGTGCAATGTGAGGGAAATCGTGGAGGAGCCCAAACGGCAGAATATATGTGCAAATGACGTATAAAATTTGGATGTGGTACTGGCCACCACCACACCCTTTCATTTTAACAGTGAAGCAGCTTAAGTTATCGTCAACTTGTGCTCGTGAAAAAACTGTCATAATCGTGAACCGATACGTGGTATAGGTACGTATACTGGCCGGAAACAGAAAGTGCAACGCAGAGAATGATGATGATGATGATGATGATGATGATGATGATGATGATGATGATGATTCCCGGAAGAATGGCACTATACCCACCACGAGGGATCGGCCATGAGGCGTGTGACAGTAGAGTTTGTGAAACAAAATAAAATAAAATAAATATTATTAAAAGGCAGAAAGTCGTGGTAGAGACACCTGCCGCCATTTCGTCGAGACCACCGCCGCGGCAAGGAAAAAGTTATTGAGACTACTAAGTTATAGTGAAAGTCACCTACCTGTTGGTGTGACGCTGATATTTTGATTTGATATGTGGTTTGAATTGATTTGAATTGATTGTTTGGCTATAGACGCGAAATTTCGGAAGCATTTGCACTCCCCCTTTGAGACTCTCATCTTAGTTAAACACTCTACCCTTGTGTGTTCGGCCACTGAAGAGACCACAACACCAATGTTTTCGCTTGCGTTTGGGACCCCCCCCCCTTTCCCTTTGTTTTTAGCAACGTCTTTCTTTTTAGTGGGAAAAATGGGGAAATAATTTTGCACGTCAATATGTCTTATGGTGGCAAAACATGATTATGCTTGCCGCTAAAGGCAAATCGATCACACCTACAAATTAAAAAAAAAACGGTAACCCCTTCCCGGCTCTGTGGTTTTACGAATTTCTGTGTTGCCAGGTTAGCATGTGTGCATGTGCTGCCAGTTCTCGTTTTGAGTTCACACGTTCCGAGAAATAGATTAAAGTGCCCTATGCTCTGAACAACTCTATAGTTCATTCCTTCATTCCTGGAGAACCGATCACTGAAGATTTTGTGTGGTTCGAGGCTGCTCCAGTTCACGCTGGTGTAAGGGATAGAAACATGAATGCAGGTATGCTGCGCGGTGAAATATTCATTGCAGTTCTAAATCTGTTGACGTAGAGGGAAATGTCGGCTGCACGCTCTCAAACAACGGAAGACGCCTTGCCGCAACGCTATCGCTTCAGAAAGCCGAGGGACGAAAGCGCTGAAAAAAATAAAACGAGAATATTCCACGTTTCATCACACGTATTTAAGTGTTTTAGCGCATAAACGCAGTGAACAAGCTATAGTTTCATGTGAGTCGGTATAGTCCGGACACACGAGAACTTTCGATTTAGACCAAGTGAATATTTTTCATCAATGATTACCATGCCCTCGCAAATTTCACTGCCATCAAGTTTCACTGCTATCAAGTTCACTGCTATCAAAAGTCACAGTGCAACTGAAAGTCTGCCTGAAAAATAACGTGTGCTAAATCCTGTTTCAAACGTGCAGTATAGCTTACAAAAAATTACTTATCGCGTATCGTGAGCACGCTTGGATTCGCGCAGTAAAGTAAGGTGAGAGGGAGGATTGATTTTGTAAGGCGGGAGAGAGGATTGTGTGCAAACATTACCCGTTATAATGTCACCACGGAATTTCCGACAACATTAACCATGAGGTATTAAGCATGCTTTAAGTAGACATAATCTTTCACAACTTGAAGTGCACTATTACCTATCTCGAAGCGCTGCTCTTTTCCGAGGTTTTTGTACATTACTTCTGTTTTCTGCAAATTCATTTTAAGACCCACCTTTCTGCTCTCCTTGTCTTAACTCCATAATCATGAGTTGCGATTCGTCCCCTGAGTTACTCAACAATGTAATGTCATCGGTGAAGCGCAGGTTACTAAGGTGCTCTCCATTAACTCTTATCCCTAACTGTTCCCATTCTAGGCTTCTGAAAACCTCCTGTAAGACCGCGGTAAATAGCATTGGGGAGATTGTGTCCCCCTTCCTTACACCCTTCTTGATTGGTATTCTGTTGCTTTCTTTACGAAGCACAATGGTAGCCGTTGATCCCCAGTAGATTTCTTCCAGGATGTTTATATATACTTCATCGACGCCCTGATTTTGCAGTGTCTGCATGACGGCTGATATTTCTACTGAATCAAACGCCTTCTCGTAATCTATGAAGGCTATGTATAGTGGTTGGTTATATTCTGAGCATTTCACTATTACCTGATGTATAGTATGAATGTGATCGATTGTTGAGTAGCCTGTTCGAAATCCTGCTTGTTCCTTTGGTTGATTGAATTCTAATGTTTTCTTTACTCTGTTAGCAATTACCTTTGTAAATAGCTTGTATACTACAGAGAGCAAGCTAATCGGCCTGTGATTTTTCAAATCCTTGTCATCTCCTTTCTTATGTATTAAGATGGTGTTAGCGTTCTTCCAAGACTCTGGTACTCTTCCCGTCAGAAGACACCTCGTAAACAGGGTGGCTAGTTTTTCTAACACAATCTGTCCTCCTTCTTTCAGCAGATCTGATGTTACCTGATCCTCACCAGAAGCTTTGCCTCTCTGCATACTTTCCAAGGCTTTTCGGACTTCTTCTATCATTGCTGGTGGGGTGTCATCTGGGTTGCTGCTAGTTCTTATAGTATTAAAGTAGTGGTTGTCCTAGCTACTGTACAGATCTCTGTAAAACTCCTCCGCTATTATAACTACCCTATCCATATTGGTAGTTATTTTGACTTCTTTGTCCCTTAGTGCATACATCCGATTTTTGCCTTTCCCAAGTTTCCTCTTCACTGCTTTGACGCTTCCTCCATTTTTCAGAGCGTGTTCAATTCTCTCCATGTTATACCTTCTTACATCGCATACCTTACGCTATTGATCAACTTCGAAAGCTCTGCCACTTCTATTTTGCATGCTGTACTTGAGACTTTCATGATTTGACGCTTCTTAATGAGATTCTTCGTTCACTGGGTAAGCTTGCCAGTATCCTGTCTAATTATCCTTCCCCCAACTTCCACTGCACACTCCGTAATGATACTCGTCAGATTATCATTCATTGTATCTATGCTATTTGACGTATGCATGTGGGAGGTAGTGGCCAGATACTGCACCAGGGTGGCCAATCCTTCTCTGGTGAGGGAGTGCGTTCCCGGCGGTGTTTACTGGTGAGGCCGCACCCCAGGCCTCTTAATGCAGTTCCATCAACACGCGGATTTTTTTTTTTAAATCCGGTTGGGAATTGTGCGGCACCGGGATTTGAACCACGGACCTCTTGCATGCGAGGCGGATGCTCTAACCACTATGCCATCGCCTGTACAACAACCTCGGAAAGGAGCAGCGCTTTGAGATAGGTAATAGTGCACTTGAAGTTGTAAACGACTATGTCTACTTAGGGCAGGTAATATCTGCAGAGCCTAACCACGAGATTGAAGTAACTAGAAGAATAAGAATGGGGTGGAGCACATTCGGCAAGCACTCTCAAATTATGACAGGTAGATTGCCACTATCCCTCAAGAGGAAGGTATATAACAGCTGTATCTTGCCGGTACTTAGCTACGGAGCAGAGACCAGGAGACTTACAAAGAGGGTTCAGCTTAAATTGAGGACGACGCAGCAAGCAATCGAAAGAAAAATGGTAGGTGTAACCTTAAGAGACAAGAAGAGAGCAGAGTGGATTATGGGACAAACGGGGGTTAAGGATATCATAGTTGAAATAAAGAAGAGGAAATGGACATGGGCCGGGCAAGTAGCGCGTAGACAGGGTAACCGCTGGTCATTAAGGGTAACTAACTGGATTCTTAGAGAAGGGAAGCGGGTTGGGGGAGACAGAAGGTTAGGTGGGCAGATGAGATTAAGAAGTTTGCGGGTATAAATTGGCAGCAGCAAGCACAGGGACAGGCTGAAGATGATGATGATGATATATATATATATATATATATATATATATATATATATATATATATATATATATATATATATACGAAATGACATGCAAATTGGGCCAGTACAGAACGAATCTTGGTATGATATAGAAAACTAATGCGGCCACAATAAGAAAAAGAAGATAGGTCCAAAAGGTTAAAGCCACATTGCAGTGGCTTTAACCACTCGCACAAAGTTGTGTTATAAAAATTTGGACCAGCCGCGTGTAATCTATTGTATGCCGCTTGCTGGTGGTAAACACCGCATGTTTGGTTTACTAGTTGAAGGCTGAACTAGATCAAGCTAACTTAGGATGCTCATACTGCATGTTATTTGTGTGACAAAGAAAGCACTGTAGGTGCCCGCAACCACTGCACTTTTGCTCGTGAAGAAAGTGTACATTGAAGCAATGAAACTAGGCGAGCATAGACAAGTGCGTTATTGTTGCCAATTGTGCAATCTAAATTGCACATACAATCTCAAAGGGAAACTTGAAAAACGCAGCTTCCCTATTTCAAAATTGCCCCTTCAAACGCCATAAGCACAGTGCGAGATGCAGGACGGTGATAGAACTGCGAGCGGAGTTTTATTTTTTTCCCTCACTCTCTTCCAGATAAACCTTGTCAACAGTTTTGAAGTAATCATCGAATAGCTCCATTAAAGTAGTTTATCACGTCATAAATCGACTGCCATGAAAAAATTCAGAGTCCGTCAAGTATACTAGCGCAGTCACAGGGATTTGTCACCTGCTGAAAGCTATGCAACCGGTGGTACACCAACGAGAGAGAAGTTTGCTTGTCAGCACCTGACATGACCTTCAGTGCCTTCTTTTCTTGTTTCTTCAAACCTGCGGCTTACTTTCACTGTGATCGTGGATGCCCACAAGGGCGCCATTCGGGGGCGGCCGCGGGAACTACGTAACTGATGATGCTCAAATCAGCCAATGGCCCTGGACTTTCGGATTCCGGCTGGCTCATTTGGGTGTAGGGCATGATTTATGAAGATGAGAGTGAGTGACTTTCATAGCTGGCCTTGAGAACTAATCCCAAACTCCAGGCCGCGTTTTGTGCTTTATTATTTGGCTGACATGTTCACAGGAGTCTCACTCTCCATTCGGCACCAAACCAAACACACTCCTGAAGCGAGGAAACGCACTAGAATAAATTGCAATACAAATTGTTTTTGCTGTTGTTATTGTTGTTGTTGGTACATACTGAAAGAGCATGCCATATATGGGACAAAAAGTTGCGAGATTCAGACAAACGCAGCACTAACAAATGAATTTATTTTCACAAGACGTGAGAAAAGAGAGGAAAGAAAAAAGAAAGAAAAATATCGCAGCATGTCCATGGAGTGAATGATGATGAGTGGAGCGAAGCGTCGGTACGTTCATCCGTGCTTCCGTGCGTCCGTCCATGCGTCCATCCATGCATCCGTCTATGCGTCCATCCATGCATCCATTTGTGTGTCTGTCAGTTCGTGCATCTGTCTGTACATCCACCGTTTATATGTTTGTATGTCCGTTCATGTATGTGTCCATGCATCCGATCGCGTTCGAGTATGCAGACGGCGCGTGGGTAACACCGACAAAACGCGAGCCAAGGAAGCCAAGCGCAAGTGTCGGCAACGCGCCCACCACTCTGCTTCGTCTGTGCCCCACCAACGATCCGCCACGTACGGTGCGGCGACTATCCAGGAGACTGAGGGAAGCACTCCTTCCTTGCGCGCCCAGACACGACCCGCGAGACAGCCAATCGGAGTAGCGGTACAGCGCCATCTAGAATATCCTCACTCAACTGCAGTTTGTACGATGTATGGATGGATTGATTGATATGGCTGCACCCTTTAGATCAAGCGGTCCCTAACTCCACCAAGCCGTTATACTCAGTACACTACAAACTAGATTTATTTCTTTTTTTATTTAAATAGTGAGGTTGAGGACTCGCGGGCCTTCTATTATGTTGTTCGAGAGATACAGCCTTTCTTTTTTTTAAAGACGATAGTCTTTCTTGGGGACCTTCGACGCAAAAATTTTGGTCTGTCTGTCTGTCTGTCTGTCTGTCTGTCTGTCTGTCTGTCTGTCTGTCTGTCTTGTCTGTCTGTCTTGTCTGTCTGTCTTGTCTTGTCTGTCTTGTCTGTCTGTCTGTATATTTGTATGTTTGTCCACTCTTACCGGCATCGGGTACTTGAAGCGGCCGACCCCATCCACAACAGCCACCAACGTTGCTCAAGGTTGAGCGTTCATGCTTGTGCAATTGTCAATTAAAAAGCAATTATTGCGCATGTCTGGGGCACCATAACAACACGCATATATTCTGCATATGCATCTCTTACTTAAAACCACACACATAACTACTTTTAAGGACCGTAGCGCTTATCGCGCTGCGCTTACCATGCAACGCTTGCACGGAACGGGGAGTGTTTCCAACGCTTTGCTAAGACGAGATGGTGGTGGCACCTACCCGTCGCCTCGCGTCCTACACCTTATCGTCTCTGAGACGGGCGCGCACGGCCACGCGCTCTGTTTTCCAAAAGAAACTGCCAGATAGCGTTCATGTCTCACGTGTGACGGCGTGACTTGATGTGCTCGTTCGCCTCCGCTGCACGCTCGAGGCACTCTAACCCAGCTCCTCCGGAATACCATTAATCGATTTTCTTGTGGAGAACATCAAATAAATGTTTTGTTCACTCTCTCCTGACGCAAGACTATCGTCTTTCAACGACATTTGTAGATTACATGCACATAAGGGGCCAATTTTTTTCTCGTTTCTTCTTCTCGGTTATGCCACCTGCAGGACAAGGTTAGACTGAGAGGAGCTTCGCCCCTAAAACGCACCTGACATCACAGCACCAGCAAACCAAAACACCCCCACTATCAGGTACTTCACCTCTACGCCTGCACTCCACTCACAAGAAAACAGACATCTTTTTTTGCGAAAGGGAAACAGACTGAGGGTTGACACACTCTTGTTTTTTTTTTGTGGGTTTTGAAGGCTGGTCGATGTTGTTGTTTCCCCCCGTCTGCACACCAGCTTATCACTTTGCACTTTTTTGAATGAAGGCCCGCATGTGCAGTCGGCAATATGCGCGGCTAAGGTGCTCCCGGTAGAAATTCCGACATCACACGCGCATTCACGTAGGCGATCCTTGAGGCAGCACCTTGTTTGCCGTACGTACCAGCGTCTGCAAGACAGTGGGATCTCATACACTGCCTCATCCTTGCTTGCAACGAACAGCTCTGTGTGCTTATTCGTGCACAGCATAAAGCTTCATACAAAAATACTTAGAGAAGAATCTGGCGCTGCGATCCTATACCCTCATAAAAATTATGGGAAGTGCAGGCTTCGGATTAGATTGTGTTTGCTAGCGAACTGTCTACGGATCTTTTTCTACAATTTTAGCGGTTTCAGTTTCGTTTTTGGCACAGTGTGGTCAATGGGGTGGCTGCAAAGCACTGAAGCAGCGCCTGTATTGTTCAAAGAAGCTGAAGACCACTAGGTCTCTCAAATTACGGCGACGTTGGAGCTTTACAAGTCATATGTGAGAATTTAAGTGAAGCATCTTCTACTCACCACTGTGCATAGGTGAAGCGTCTCATGCTGATGCACAGTATCACATCGAGTTCACACTTTTTCGTAAGGACCTCTTGCCAAAACTATCTAAATCGACTTCAAAACGACGGCGAAGCTAAGTAGATGCACCGTCATGCTCCTCTGACTCGACTTCACAACGAAACGAGAGGTGCGTTGGGGCCAGATCACTTGGACAGACGCGCACCTTAATACTATACTGTTATTTCCGTAAATGTATAGTGTTTATTTCCGAGGGTAAAACAAGAATGTTTGTTTTCAAGCGTTTTAAAAAATACCTCATTATATCTTGATGCAAATCTTGAACGCAATGGCAGTGCTATGCTTATCCTTGTGGTTAAATTTGTCCAGGTTTCACCTTCACCTCACGGTCACGAAAACGCTTTTTGCAACAAGATCTGCGTGCAAAAAAATGAAGCAATTTTCAATTAGGTATAACTTCATATCACTTTGTTCATAACTTCATAACTCAGCGCTCTGTTCTCGTCTCTTCTATACCCTCCTGTCGTTTGCACTGTTAAGCACTTTCTTCGTCTACCATGCAGCACCAACCAGCCCAATCAAGCACCTTGTTAAAGTTCACTTTGATTTACACTCCACAAACAAGCATCGCGAATCTCAAGAAGATCCGAAGCCTGCACATCCAATTCCCACGGGGGTAGAAGCGCCACTGAAGGAGCCCACGTAGACACAAGCACCAGACTCCCTTCTACGCATTCTTGTATGAAACTCTATGGTGCATAGTTGTCGAGCAGGGTGACTGCGATTCACCTGTCAGCACAGGCTGTTTAGCTCGTTGAGGTCCGGAAAAAAATAAGTCCATGGCAAGCCCGATCGCTTTGTTTTCTTTAGCCTGTGTCTAACGCCACGAATGTAGGGGATGACTGCCGTTTAATTTTTTCTCTGAGAGGCTCCTCTCAAAGTGGTGCTCATTGGAACGGCTTCAAAAGCTTATATAGCCTACGTTGCAAAAAAAGTGAGCCCGGATAGCCGGGTATGTGTAGACAGCGTGTTTGTTTATTAAGGCTCTCTTGGACGGGGTGAAAACAGGATCTGCTTAACGAACTCTTCAGGGCAGACGTGGCTATTCCTTGCTTGACAAGCTTTGAGTCTGCTGAAGTGAGTGGCGGGGAACCTTTATGTGACCGAGGGGCGTATCTCCAGCACGAATTCTCAACACTCGTATGGAGCCTCAAATCCAAGGTTTGAAGCTCTTTTTTTGAGAATACCTCCTTCGTAAGCCCTATGTATGTGTGTTGCTTGTAACTTTTTGTCCCGTCTAGGCACGCTGTACCATGTTCAAGAAATTACAGGTGGCATTTTTATTTATTTTACTTTTACATATGGTAGCTTCAATGAGGCTATTGCAGGAGTGGGAAAAAAGAAACAATAGGAGGAACAAATCGACACTTATGCACAGGCTTCCAAAAATTCTTGAAGTAGTAGAGAACGCACACTTCCGGACAACAAATTTCAGGCTTCTACAGTTGAACGGAAAAGTCTGTATCTGAACATCTCAGTGTGAGTGAAAAGTTGCAATGTTAAAGGCATGGTCACTCTCTGTAGACGAAGATCTGGAAAATTTCAGATATGATTATATAATGGCCGAAGCGAAAAAAATTGATTAAATTGTGCAGAAGTTTTAGGCATTCACCATGGCGACGCTTTGAAAGTGTAGTGAGATCTAGCTGGTGAAGGAAATTCGTTGGGGGAAAATTCCTATCATATCTCTTACATACAAAGCGCACATTTCCTTTTTGAATGGCGTCTTGTTTCTTAATGTCACATTTATTATGGCGGTTGCTAACCACACTACCATATTCGAGAAGGGGACTAATAAGAGTTTTGTAAGTAAGCAGTTTGGTTTTCTGAGGAGCAAGACGGAGTGTTCGATGTAAACAACCTGAACTCTTAAAGGCTTTATTGCATGTCTGTTCAATAAAAAAATTATGTGTCATAAGGATACTAAGGTACTTCAAATTTGAACATCCTCCACGAACGAACATTGTTGAAACCGTAGTCAGAAGTTAACTTGCATGAACCTCTGATAAATGTCATAATAACTGTCTTGGAGAAGTAATTATTATTCATTTGCCAAGATGGGGACCAGCTACGAAAGTGAGAAAATAAATTGTCAAGAATGACTTGATGCAGTGGAGATTTAACAATATATTACAGGGCGCAGTCATCAGCGAAAAGGTGCATTTTCACAGAAGTGTGCAAGGGGAGGTAAATATTATAAAGCAGGATTAACAGAGATGGATTCTAGCAGAGAGCTCTGGGGAACTCCTGATGACACCGGCATCGAAGGCGAGTTCATGGAGCTGAAGCACACATATTGTGAACGCTTCAAAAGAAATTCGCATATCCAGCCAACCAATGATACATTCTTTAGTGTAACAAGCAATTTGTTCAATAAACGGAGTTATGTTTGGGATGTAATACAGTGTCGAAGGCCTTGGCAAAGTCAATCAATATGGCATCAACCTGCATGGTCACCTATATCTAAATAGCTGCTGAGGTGGACGAATTCTGTCAGTTGAGTAATTGTGCGAAGACTACATCTAAAACCATGCTGGGAAGTGCTCAAAATTTCGTTTAAAAATTTGCAGTGTTTGAAGATAAAATCCTCTAGTATTTTACAAGAATGTGCTGTTAGATATGGGTCTATAATTGCCTGATAATTGAACATATACCTGATTTAATTAAGAGGAGGATGAAAACATGTTTTCATGAGGAAGGAATTTGTATGTGAAAATGATTCTATTCTTTTTCAGAGAAAACCCAAGACACTTAGTATTGCAAGTTTCAGGATTTTTTCCTGAGCCAAGTGGCAAAAGCACAAACAAAAATTCAACAAAAGAGACTTTGGCATACCTATCTGCCATCAAAGTGGAATCGACAAGATAAACTTCCTATGCAATAGATGTTCAAAAAAGAAAAGTTCTGGCTTTTTTTTATTTTGATGGGATGACTTAGATGACCTATTATGATAATAATGGTAATGAAGTACTCAAAGAATGGTTTAATGTATAATGAGATTGCATGTTACGTTTGAGTGTCCCTTTAAACTTGATGTGAAATTTCACCATTGTGCCGCTCACAATTAAGCGTGTGACTCTTGCAGGTCCTAAGCTCAATACATTTATGATTTGATCTGAATGTCAGTGGAAGCCTTGGCAGATATACCTGCCTTCTCGTTGTCGGTAGCCATGTTTGTTGCTAAGGCGAACACGACATTGCTGCCGCCTCTGAACAAGTAAAGTATATTGTTGCGTACATGCACGAAGAAAAAGAAGCATATACGGTGAACGCACTGGTCGCCCAGGGCGAGAGAGGAAGAAGAGGATCAGGAGGATCCTTAACCAGTCGGCCGCTTCTGAGCTGCCCCTCACGACCTAATAAACGGCCCCTTTCAACGTCTACCAGTCTCTTTCAAACGTAACAGAGTGGTGGAGGAGCTGGGTAAGCGCTTCAACTACGGAACGATCGCTGCCACAGCTTCGACGAAGCCGTCGACTTGCCGGTCTCCCACCATCTGCCGTGAGTGACTTCGACATGCCCGAAGAAGCAGGCGTTTCCCGGACGGCACCATCTGGCCCGCTTCCGTACTACCGAGTTCCACCGCCCTTCGGAGGAAAAGCTGAAGAAGATGTCGACGCCTGGCTCACCAAGTACAAACGTGTGGGCAAGTCCAATGGTTGGGATGCAGCCGCTATGCTAGCCAACGTAGTGTTCTCCCTTACCGACACCGCACTGGTATGGTACGAGAACCACGAGGACGCACTCACGACGTGGGATCTTTTTGTTGAAGAGCTCAGGGCGTGTTTCGGCGACTCGGTTGCTAGAAAGAAGCGGTCTGAGCAAACACTGTCGCAACGGGCACAACTACCAGGTGAGACATGCACCACTCACATAGAAGTGTTAAGGTTGTGGAAGGTGGTCTGTGCTACCATGTCGGAAGAGGACAAAGTTGGGCATCTGCTCAAAGGGATAGCTGAGGACATGTACAATTTTCTAATTGGAAAAGAAAGCCTCAGTTCTGTGTCCGACGTCATTCAGCATTGCCGAACGTTTGAAACGCTCAAGATGCGTCGAATTGCGCCGAAGTTTGGTCGGCTGGCTAACGTTACAACTGTTGCCAGTGTGGACACGAATCCTGGCCTCGACTTTTTTTCTACAATTCGACAGATAGTTCGTAAGGAACTGTCCCACCGAGAAATGACGTGTTCGACAGCTGACCATCGCGAGTTGCGTCTGCCACGTGAGGCTATGGATGTGCCTCCTTTGACTCCATGGCAACCGACGATGAGCGCGGCAACTGTGGAGTACAGCCCAGCCCCACAGTCAAGGATGACAACCAGACTTCTCGCGTCACGGTATGACCGACGCTCTCGGCGCATGCCTCCTCGACACCCGACGTCTCGGTACGACGCACCCAACCAGTACATCCGTCACACAAGAGCAAATGATGACGCTGTATTCATCGACGAGCGACCGACGTTTCGACCTCGGCCGGTGTGCTATTCCTGCGGTGTGCCAGGCCACATATCGCGATTTTGCAACCGTCGGGTGACTCCTCGGTATCACCAACCATCTGACTTTTCACGACCCTTCGAACAGCCTCATGGTGTCCGGCGGCCGGCCCACATACCACCTGATGACAACTATTGGCCAAGCAGCTTCCGCAACCACTCCCCTGCATCTGACAGGAGTTTAACGCCCCGCCGCGACCTCGTGCTCATCGTTCTCCTTCACCGCTGCGTCGCAAAGCGCCCTCTTCGCCACCGGAAAACTAGCCAGCGCGGCCAATGGAGGTGAGGTCGCTGGAAACGTGCTACTGAGAGAAATACCTCCTGTGTGTATGTTTAAAAACAAAGTGCGTGTTTTGGTGGATCATGTGCCTGTAATGGCCTTGGTGGACACAGGTGCAACGATTTCCGTGATGAGTGCTTCCTTTAAAGACGTGTTAGGGCGGAAAGTTGTTTTTACCTGGGATGAAACTTCGACGTTTTGTGGAGTGAGTGGAGAGCCATTGCGCCCTATTGGTGTGTGCAGTGCTGAGGTATTTTTGGGAGGCCTTATGATAACGACAGAGTTTGCGATTATTCCTCGGTCGACACATGATGTCATTATCGGCATGGACTTCTTGCGAGAATGTGGTGCCACTGTAGACTGTCGCACGGGGAAAGTCTTTGTGAGTGGCCAGATGCCTTCAGAACTTCTGGACACTCCGGCAAATGACCAAACTACGCTGTGTGTCTGTGGCGATACGTTCATACCTGCGTTGTCTACCGTACGTGTTCCTGTTGTTTGTCGCGGCGCGGATTCTGACAGCTTCGATGCGAGCGTAGAACCAATGCACATAAACTGCGTGAAGAAGAATGTGTTGGTTCCCCATTGTGTGGTGTCGATTGATGGCGGACGAACTGGCCTATGGACTGTAAACTGTTCCTCTGAGCCCGTGACACTACCCAATGGTTTGAAATTAGCTTCGGTCAGCAAAGAACACGTGACTTTATCAGTGGTCGAGCTCACAGACGTGCCGGAAGAACGTGACGGAACTGGTTGTCACAATTTGGACGGGGCGCTTATAGCAACGATAAATAAGTCGCTCAGCTCAAGCGAGCGCCGAACTTTATTGGATGTGCTGTTGAAGCACGTTTCGGTATTTGACTTCGCGCAGAAGGGCAAAGTAGTCCCTATCCCCCTGTCTCGAACGCGCCATACCATCAACACTGGCGCGGCAAGTCCGATTCGCCAAAAACCATATCGTGTTTCCCCGTCAGAAAGACAAATTATCAACGACCAAGTGCAGGAAATGATGCAAAAGGGAGTGGTACAAGAGTCAGCCAGTCCGTGGGCAGCACCGGTAATCCTCGTTAAGAAGAAAGATGGATCTTGGAGATTTTGCGTCGACTATCGCCGACTGAATGCCGTGACTAAAAAGGACGTATACCCGCTGCCACGTATAGAGGACGCAATAGACTGCTTACATTCGGCCTCTTATTTTTCCTCCGTAGACTTACGATCCGGTTATTGGCAAATTCCGATGCACCCAGAGGACAAGGAAAAGACTGCCTTTGTAACCCCTGATGGGCTCTTTGAATTCAACGTGATGCCATTTGGACTGTGCAATGCACCGGCCACGTTCGAGAGGTTTATGGACACCATTCTGCGTGGCTTGAAGTGGAACATCTGCATGTGCTACCTCGACGATGTCGTCATCTTTGGCCGCACGTTCAGTGAACACAACTCTCGTCTGGACACTGTTTTGAACTGCATCCGAAACGCTGGCCTATTTTTAAACTCGAAGAAATGCCACTTCGGAGACGCTTGTGCTCGGGCATCTCGTTGACAAGGATGGCATCCGCCCTGACCCCCAGAAGACAGCAGCAGTTGAGGCGTTCAATGCGCCGCGTTCCGTCAAGGAGCTTCGTAGTTTCCTGGGGCTTTGTTCATACTTCCACCGCTTTATTCCGAAGTTTGGCGACATTGCGTACCCTCTCACATGCCTCTTACGAAAGGACAATTCCTTTGAGTGGACTCCGGAGTGTGATTCTTCATTTCGTCAATTGAAGTTTTTGTTGACGTCACGACCCGTCCTACAGCACTTCAGTCCTTCTGCTCCGACAGAGCTTCATACGGATGCTAGTGGCATAGGTATTGGAGCCGTCCTAGTACAACGTTACGGCGACCGCGAACACGTCATCGCATACGCAAGTCGCTCCCTAAGCAGGCCGGAACAAAACTACACTGTTACCGAACAAGAATGCCTGGCGGTATTATTTGCAATTCAGCGGTTTAGGTCTTACCTGTACGGACGCCCATTCACAGTCGTAACCGACCACCACTCGTTGTGTTGGCTTGTCAACCTTCGTGACCCTTGTGGCCACCTTGCACGCTGGGCACTCCGGCTACAAGAATACAGTTTTACCGTCGCTTACAAGAGTGGTCGTCGACATGCTGACGCGGACTGTCTTTCACGTATGCCACTTAGCACAACAGATTGTGAATCCGATGACCTTGACCAGCTTGTAGCGTCTGTGTCGCCTACGTTCCCGGACTATCCCAGTTTCAGAGCAGAACAGCGCGAAGATGCCAAACTAGCACCACTATTCGCCGCTGCATCCGCTTGCACTAGTTCACGCCGTTTCTGTATGCGTGATGGACTGTTGTTCAAAAGGAACTTCTCCAGCAGTGGCGCGCGTTTCCTTCTAGTGGTCCCGGAGAGCCTGCGAACAGTTATTATGAGTGTCATGCACGACGACCCTACATCTGGACATTTAGGTTTGGCGCGGACGCTTCACCGGACTAAAGAGCGCTTTTATTGGCCGGGTATGCAGAAGTCTGTTTAGAGTTATGTGGCAAGCTGCATGCAATGTCAGAGTCACAAACGTCCATCAACTGGTCCAGCTGGTCTTCTGCAGCCAATGCCTACTCCAAGCGCACCTTTCGAACAAGTGGGCATTGACTTTCTGGGCCCCTTCCCAAAATCGGCTAAGGGCAACCGATGGATAATTGTTTGCGTCGACTACCACACACGCTACTGCGAGACGGCAGCCGTCCCCTCCGCAACTGCCAGTGAAGTCTCGTCGTTTTTGTTACAGTACGTCATCCTCCGACACGGCCCACCTCGCCTGATTATCAGTGATCGTGGACGACAATTCACAGCGGATGTCGTGGAGGAGCTACTCCGTTTATGTGAATCCCGCCTGCGTCACTCGACACCATACCACCCCCAAACTAATGGGCTGACGGAGCGTACCAACCACACCATTATTAACATGTTGTCTATGTATGTCTCATGCGACCACAAGAACTGGGATGACGTACTCCCGTTCATTACTTACGCGTTCAACACCGCGAAGCATGAGATTACAGGCTATAGCCCTTTCTTTTTGCTTTATGCACGTTCGCCCCGGCACACAATCGACACAATATTGCCTTTCTGTGACCACGACAACGTCACTGTCGCCGAGACTCTCTGCCTCGCCGAAGAGGCGCGTCGCATAGCTCGACTACGCACATTGGCATCGCAAGACAAAGTGAAGGCACGCTATGACATTCACCATCGACCAGTGATTTATCGCCGTGGTGATCTGGTGTGGTTGTGGACTTCGATGCGCAAGCGCGGGTTATGCCAAAAGTTTTTGGCCACTTACGATGGACCTTTTGTCATCGTCGACAGACTTACAGAGGTCAACTATGTAATAGCTCGTCTCACGGCGTGTGGTCGACGAGCTGCCAAAACTCAAGTGGTTTTGGCAGCAAATGGTCCGGCGGCCTTCGTCTGCGCGGAGAGGAATGTTTCGTACATGCACGAAGAAAAAGAAGCATATACGGTGAACGCACTGGTCGCCCAGGGCGAGAGAGGAAGAAGAGGATCAGGAGGATCTTTAACCAGTCGGCCGCTTCTGAGCTGCCCCTCACGACCTAATAAACGGCCCCTTTCAACGTCTACCAGTCTCTTTCAAACGTAACAATATGATAAATATAATACAAAATCACATGTGTTTCCCTCGTGCACCTGCGAAGTACGTAAGCATGTGCTTGCTAATGTTGGCTAATATGAACGAGTGCTTTTTAATGTTGACTAGCGCATGCTAATTTTGTTTTGTGGTCGCTGATGTTGCATATTGCCGTTTACTGTTAATGCTGGATAGTTCTGACTCACATTGGCTAACTCCTATGGGGCAGGAAGTATATATATATATATATATATATATATATATATATATATATATATATATATATATATATATATATATATATATATATAATGAGATATAACAGACAGTAATGCCAAGGAATGTACAGGGGAAGTTATTAAAACCAATGGAATGTAAATAAGAAGAAAGAAAAGTGGATGAAAAAATTACCAACTGTGAGCAGGAATCGAGGTCGTAGGTTCGATTCCTGCTCACAGTTGGTAATTTTTTCATCCACTTTTCTTTCTTCTTATTTACATTCCATTGGTTTTAATAACTTCCCCTGTACATTCCTTGGCATTACTGTCTGTTATATCTCATTATTATTGTGTTAAAACACGGAAAAACGAGCCCTTAGGTATACACTTCTTTCCCTTATATATATATATATATATATATATATATATATAACATTGCAGTAAATGCTACACATTCATTGTTGTGACTCTGGCGATTTATTGTTTCGTGTTGCATGACCTCACGGAAATGTACAAACAAATGCTGCTTCTCGAAATCAATTGGCTTGCCTCGCTCGCTGTGCTTGACAATGCTGCATGGGTATACATCCTCGCTGACTGATTTACATAACGTCTATTCCTAAAGTATGAGTTATCTATTGATTTTTTTATTTTTCATAAAATCACAAAAATAATTGTACTTGTGCAGGACCTGCCTCTTCGTGTGGACTAGGCTCCTCAAAGTGGCCGTGGATGCAGATAAGCAACTGCATTCTTTGTGCGTGCGTGCGTGCGTGCGTGTGGGTGTGTGCGTGTGTGTGTGTGTGCGCGCGCGCGCGCGTGTGTGTGTGTGTGTGTGTGTGTGTGTGTGTGCGTATGTGTGTGTGTGTGTGTGCGTGTGCGTGTGTGTGCGTGTGTGTGCGTGTGTGTGCGTGTGTGTGCGTGTGTGTGTGTGTGTGTGTGTGTGTGTGTGTGTGTGTGTGTGTGTGTGTGTGTGTGTGTGTGTGTGTGTTATTTCTGTTCATCTTCTGTTTTAAGTATGCTGGCACGCACCAGGATTACAAAATAAAAGCGTTCATTCAATCCTTGTCTTCTTCACTTTTAGAGATTATGAAGACACGCGTTGGGCAGATGTGCCTACACGCAGTTGCAAACTTATTCTTTCCTGAACGTCTGTCAGATGAGATACTGCACTTTTCCTAAAATCTATCTGGAGGTCCCCATTTACGAGCTGAACGCCTGGGTAGGGCCGGGTCTTCCTCAGTACTTGCGGATTGCGTTTACACTCGTCAGAAAGGTTAACACGAACACTCCAAAGTGTGAGCTCGTCTACTTGGTTGGGCGCTGTTGCGAGATAATACGATCTTTATGTTTGGATAATATGTCGGCGTGCATGGGTAACTTCTCGGAAATAGAATCCAAAGCTACATGGCGCTGCCGTCAGTCAAACCTTTTGAGGACACATTCATTCACATTCGACACATTCGTAAGTCTAACTGTTTGAGAAGACGTAGGATTCGTTCTAAGCTAGCTAAAGATTGTACTCGTCTCTGCATCAATGTTTTCAGAGTTCACCTTTCGATGGTTGATGTGGCTGAAAACTTTCAGCGCTGACGTGCATTTCGTTATTCCTTCACTGAGTTAAGGCGGAACTACAACAAAACCTCGTTAATTTGAAGTCACTGGGGCCACGCGTAATCTGCGAATTAAGCAGGTTTTCGAATGAACAGAACGTACAAAAAGTGGGATGCAAGAGCAGGTTGTTTGCTGTGGCGGTTAGTTTGTGGCTCCAAGGGTTATGTTTTCCAGCAATACCTGATCCCAACTTTGCCGCAAACACGGGGGCACCAGCGGGCCTAGCTGCCGCCGCCTAAACAAGCAAACAAAAAAAAAAACCGCTTCGTGATCAACTGAAATACGCACCTGTGAAAAAAAAAGGCATCTTCACTGCAACACAGTGGTGAGAAGCGGGCAGCATGTCGCTTGCTCCTGGCTGCATCAGCACGTCACGTTGCGACCATTCCCCCATTCTTTCTGGTAAAATGGAGAATATAATAATGGCCAGTGTGGTGAAATTCGCGATGCGTCTTGCAACTTGATCTTCTGAATGTGGTTTTGGAAGTAGGCGTTGCAGGCAAGAACTCTGCCAGCAGTGCAAGCACGCAAATTGCTGGATCAACCGGCAATCGGAGGTTCGCATACATAACGAATTCAGCCAAACTGTCCTTTATGAATTTGTTTACAATCTCGGGAAGAATTGTCACATCATTACGCGCTGACGTTGCGAGAAACGTGCAATACACTGCTCGCGTGTCGTTGCTGTGTTGCGTGAAGCACGTTTTTTTTTTTTTTTTTCGCCGGCACAGATTTCAATTAACCGCGAGACCGTTCTTTTTCTCTTTTTTTTTTCGTTGAAAGTAGCAAGGCTGGGGTGCTTGAGCTGCTTCCAATCATTAGTATTGGTACGATTCATTGTCTTGGGGCTCTTAAAGGTCATCGTTTCCTCGGATTTGCGGCGAAATCAGTATTGGTAACTAGCACATATCGAATTGGCACCCAATGTTCTCTTATTAACCGGACTGGAGCTGACATCCACTTCAAATTATCCGGTCACACTTGCATTGCGAAATACGGGATTGAGGAAACGTTTCGAAAAAAAAAAAAGTCAGCGCACTTGTATATGGTTTTTGCATTTTTTATTGCAATAACAATATTATACGGAAATTCCGTGCAGGTTGTCATCGTGGCCTTCATGTTCTGTAAAAAGTTCAAAGCAACAACATTTGTACGCGCATCGTGGGCTACACCCAGGAGTGAAGATGGGTGAACACTAGCAAGGAACACAGCTAAAGCATATATAGATAAAACAAGCTGTCCATCTCAATCGCTCGGAGGGCGCATGTGCGATGACACCACTCCGCGTGTCAGGCCTGCCGTCGATTGCTCGTCAGCTTGACAGGAAGCCCTGTTCGTCTTTTGCTGGACGAAAGAGTATGATGGACGCCGGGGTCCAGGGTGAGCGTGGCTCGAGCCGCAACTGTGAACTTTGATTACAGGGCGCGGAACTTTGGCTAGATAGCGAACGGCTCGTATCGATCAGCAGGCGTTAGTGAACGGCTTGTATACCCTTCTACGCGCTATGGTTGCACGCTTCGTGCTCTGACCACTGATACGACAAACTGCACAAAAACTGCTTTTCTCCGCAAGTGGTCGTATTCAACAGATCATCGCTTTGCAGTTTCTCGTGAGACCGGATGAAAAATTATTAGCTGTGACCTTAATTCATTACAGCGTTCAGGCATCTTGTCAGTAGATAAACTGATTCTTCCTTTCAAGTTTTAAGGAGTTCTTTTTTTTTTTTCAATTCCAGAGACAGAACTCTCCCCGCCAACTCTTGAATACTTAGCCGACCTACTTTTCCTCACGCGCCTTCCGCGCCACCGCCGCCGGTGATTCGGTGACAGGCGCGCAGGTCTCCTGTAGATAAATGATTTGAAGCTGCATTGCTCAGCACCACAACTTCATCGTCGCGCTCTTATTTTTTGATTTCCGGACGAACACAGGAAACCATTTGCAAATCAGATAGTTGTGCGCAAATACTGAAACGCACGTCGCTCGTTTTAGTTTTCCCCACGGCCGCTATGCCTCGTGGTGCAGCCTACAGAAGTGTTGTTGCACCGCCGCAAAAGGCCGGGTGGTTTGGGAGTGGTACGCATAAGCTACGCCAGTGTTGCAGAGGGCAAAACTTGATTGATGTCATGAATGAGCTCGCATCCACACGTCAAGTTCACTCAACCAAAATATTCACTATTCAGTCATTCATTTAACTAAAGATTGCTTAGAATGCATATAATTTTTTAAAGGTTCGTTATTCGGAAATATTCGCTAAACCAACGTTCTTACAAGTTGGAGTTCAATGTACGTGTCACGTATGTATACGCTTGCGATTCACTGTCTAGCACCAGAACACTGACTACACAGCAACCACGGCCGTCTGTTATGGGAGGTCGTGTCTGGAAATTTCCAGTACGCTACTTTGCGATGGCTTTGCGTTTCCCCAGGTTGGTCTACACCGCGAGTGTTTTAAGTCGTGCAGATATACGTGAAAGCGGTTTGTACACACGGCTTTTTCCGCAAGGGGAGCGGTGGAGTCGTGGCTTGTAGGTAGTTCTGCGGTGACGTCGAACAACGCGCCAGTCGTGTGGAGTGCGTTGTTGACTTCGAATGAGGAACGTTGGTGTGCGTTTGATGCGAGGTGTTATATAGAACCACTCGATGAGCTGCGAAGGCTGTCGGCACACTGAAGTAGTGCGTTAGCTCTGCGGGTGAATCAGATGTATACTGTCTACTGAAAGGAAGTGTAACGGCCGAGGAGGTTGTGGTAGAGACATCTGCCGCCATTTCCTGGAGGCCACCGCCGCGGTAAGCGAGAAGTAATCGAGACTACTACACTCTTAGAAAAAAGGTGGTAGTACTTGCTAACTTTGTGGTAGTAATGGTTTGTCACATATGTTACACCCCTCGGTAGCAAGCGCAGTTAGTAACGGCAAGGATGGTAACCATTACTACTTCTGCTGTTGCTACCAGAAGTTAGTTACTGTTACTACCCTATCCGTTACCACCCCTTGGTAGTAACTTTTAAAGGTTCCAAGAAAAAAGTAGTAATCGGTACTACGTAGTTCATTCATTTTGGCATATTATTTTCTAATGCCAATGTTGGCTCATCAATGTCTTACAACTAGATGAATTCGGGTAACAAGCGGGGTGTGCCATGAATACGAAGAATGCATAGACCAAAGAAGTTCACTATTTTTTTACGTATACATGTAGTAAGAAGTAAGCGTGGGGTATATATAGCCCCTAATTTGCATGGGGCATGTCTGGCACAAGAGAGCACTTGCGTTTCAGGATGAATTTTAACAAATATAAACCTATAACACTATATTATACTACCTGGTTACGTGTGTTAGGTGACGTATCACAAGACTTTTAATTATCCTTACTTATAAAAATTATATCTCATATTTATTTATTATAAAATGGCCACAAAAAGGCATTATGTACAGTGGCCGGAGCAATGTACCGAACTCATTTTCAGTGCATTTTAATGCTTCACAGGACTAATATATCTGCTTTTAAAAGGTAATAATCGTTTTAGGAGTTTGACGCGCCAAAACAATGATAATATTTGGGGACACATCGCAGTGGATTAACTGTTACTGTCCTCGAGGCTAATTGTGACCGTCTGGTTATTTTGATCTGCCGGTCTTGTTGATATGTGCTGTAATTTACTAAGTTTGTTGTGATTGTCTATTACGACACGTGTAGCACTTGCTTATGGTTCGTTAACTTGTACTTCTTTGTTTCGACAATATCAGATTAACGTTTACATATCTCGGTTGCGTAATTTAAAACAAAATGTCTTTTCTTGATATATGCATACTTTCTGCGTCATTTTTTCTGTGTAATGATCATACGTCGAGACGATTCCTCTCATAAATGATCAGAATCACATTCCCACACGATATTGGAATAGATAGTCAAAAGCCGGGTAGCAAAGAGGTAGTAACGGGGCAAGAAAGGTAGTAACGGCTGCAGTTACTACTTCTTTCATTTGAGTTACTATCTGTTTACTAACGTAGGCAGTAAAAAGGTCGCAAAAAGTTAGTAACAGTTGCAGGTAGTAACTGTTTGCTAACGTAGGTAGTAAACATGTAGCAAAAGGGTAGTAACAGTCGAAGTAAGGTAGTAACCGCTGCAGTTACTACCTATTTGCTTGCAGTTGCTACCTTTTTACTAACTTTTTAAGAGTGTAGTAATAGCGGAAATTACTTAGCGGTTGTGTGGCAACACAGTGTGCTCTCAAGAGCGGAGAATCACCTAATTCTCACCACTTAATGTCGCAATGACGGTGGCCCGCTCATGGGAGTCGCTGGAGTAGGACCGCGCATTTGCGGCGCTTAATGATGAAGCACGTGGATCAAGGGTGTTAAACGTTATGTGTACTCATCCGTATAGAGTGATGCGTATATAGCTCTTAAGCTGAGCTTGATTTAAAGCGCATGCCACTTTTGCTGTAACAACATATAAAAATTTTTTACCCTGTAGAGCGCAAATCAGGAAGCCTAATCTCCCCAGAAATTGAGAAAAGCCTTGGAGGTCCTTAATCTGTATTCTTACAGATTAACCACCGCAGATAAATTTTGAATCCATCCCGAACGAACGGAATTACAGGGGAGAACGGAGGAGGCGAGATATATTATATACGCAATGGCACGTCTTGTAACTCTATCGCTCGACTACTACGGCACCCTTGTGATCTCACAACGGCTTTCACTGTAAAATACCGAGGACAGATTGGAAATCAAACCCGAGCATTCT
Organism: Rhipicephalus microplus; assembly: GCF_043290135.1. Lineage (NCBI taxonomy): Eukaryota > Metazoa > Arthropoda > Arachnida > Ixodida > Ixodidae > Rhipicephalus > Rhipicephalus microplus. The sequence goes on from NC_134704.1 coordinate 79,542,228, forward strand.
GCATATGGCAGCCCCAGATCTCTATCACTGAGCTACGCCAGTTAAAAAAGCGTAATAAAGCGTTTTGAAACAGTATTAAATGTAACAACCAGGCTTTAGGCAATGCGAATTGCGCAACAAATTGGTTGTTCGCTGCTTCAATCTGTATACGACAGCATCCGGCATAATAAGTATACATTGTCAGCAGCAAAGTGCACACTATGCCTTCCAAGTGTGTAGCGGTACCACTAAAGAATAACTAACAATGCCATAGTGAACGCTTCCCCACGACAAAAATATTATGATATATAGCGTAGTGAATACCATGCAGTTGTGCTTGCAGTAGTTGCCCCAAGAGTGTTTAAAAAGAGGCTCTCGAAAGGCCGCTCTTCCAGCTTTCCTAAATATATGACTGTGCAGCACGGCTCCCTCGGGCATGGTGATTTTTCTGGTGTGCACTAGTGTTACTATTGCGTATATGTAAGTTCAGCGCCTTATAAAGTAGAAATGGTAAGATCAACGACTGATCGGTAAAAAGTGCCCCGCCATACGGCCGATCTTCATCCAAGTTAAACTTTTACTTAATCGACTTGATCGATTACGAGGCTCATTTGAATGTTGGAATGTTCAAACGAATATTATTACAGTATTCAAATTCGTTGCAGCTGTATTTTAAATCATTGAAATTATTGAAGTATTCGAAATGAACGAAATGTATACGAAGGTGCATGTTAATGAAAATGTAACCATTTGTAAGGAATGTTTCACTGCAGTAAAGGGACGCTAAGCCACAAAACCATCAATTCATATGTGTATTAATGCGCAAGTAGCTTTCTGTAAAAATGGTTTCATTGTACTAAATATGTGTCGAACCGTGAAAACACCTGCTATAAATATTTTTACATTGTTGCAATGTCCCACTTAAAAATTAAATTAACATATTACGTTCCCATCGACACATCCTTTTTTTTTTAGTTTATAAGCTTGTTGTACCAGCTTATATATGCTCTAAGTATAATAAATTTTAAAACGTAAAGTATTTTACAGGTTATAATTTGCATTCTACAGCAAGTCAAATCATGTTGTTGTTCATAACCGTTTAGTTAGGTCATAACAAATATGGTCTGTTTTTCTTGTTGTTGTAACACACCTGGTATGTGATATATACTGGGTGTCCCAACTATCTGTAATCAAAGATTAAAATACACAATGTTAGAGGTAGCCGATTGAAATCAGTTACGTTTTGCTGACAGCCATCTTGCGCACTACAGACAAATTTTCGTTTGAAGCTAAGTGCTTTGGGCACGTTTGCTACCGCTGTACATGTATACGGCGGTTCTCTTAAGAGAAGAGAGTTGCGAGTGCACCCGTATCTGTTCGTTTCCGAGTTCCTTCTTGGTGGCTATGCGCGCTTTTCTTTTTATTTCAATAGGCATCAGACAATTAGTTCCTCAAAAAGCTTTACTAAGACAGATGTTATTGCGGGGTGCACCACAGTGGGGCCCTTCAGAACTCTTGGTGTTCTCAGTGTTCCAGCATTTCGCTTCAGATGAAATTGTGCCGCACTTAGGCGGCCCGCTTGTAGCCTAATCTAACGAGGCACAACAAGCACTGTTGAAGGCGACGGGCAACTTCGATGTGCGGGTGCTTAGATGTCACACGAGCAACGGCGACACGCACGGCAGCCTCGCAGCATATTTGCCCGGTGGCACGATGCAAATGCTGAGAACTCGTTGAAGAAGGAAAGCCGGTACAATACACACACACACACACACACACATGCTAAACGCAGACTAATACCGGCAGTGGCAGCCACATTTTAGATGGAGGCGAAAATTCGTGAGGCCCGGGTGCTTAGATTTAGGTGCATGTTAAAGAACCCCAGGTGGTCGGAACTTCCAGAGCTCTCCACTTCGGCGTATCTCATATTCATATGGTGGTTTTGGGACGTTAAATTCCAACAACTATTATATTATGCTACACAAAATACTCAACACTACAGCGAAGTAAGGCGCGTCTTCCCCGCACTTCACCCGAGTCTATAGACAGGCAAGCAACTGAATACCAACAGCTATAAACAGACTCCTGCCCAAACCCCGTGCACCTCCACTGGAGCTACCCATACCTATGCCCGGGCAATAAATGCGAACTATGTGTAATAGAAAGAGCTCCTTATCAATATATGCTTTGGGAATGTCCCAACTTATGTTCTCCTGAGGCCCTCCGGGAGCGGTGGCGGCTAGTGCTGCAAAGCTCGGAGGTCCAACACCGAAAATGGGCCATCCAGCAGCCCAGGGAGGCTGTACGGAGACAAGGTCTCCTGGTACCTCCCTGTGCGCTCTAGCCCGGACCACGAACATGCAGTATCATGGAATGAAGTTTATTCACTCACACCGAGGCATCAACCTATAAGCGTTGCATTTCGAGGTAGGCGCCGCTCATCGTTTGAGGTACGAGTTAAAGGCACCACTTTCTCACGCGTGTGAATACGCAAACTAACAACGAGAAAACTAGAAGAAATACAATTATCTCGTTGGTTAGCGTGCGCTGCGTGGTGTTTCAAATAGATACATGTATAGGGAACGAAGGCATTTTTCTGATGTAACACACAGAAGAAAAAACGGACAAAGTTGTGGAACTATATTTATTAGCGTGTATACACGTGAGCTGGCTGCGTAACCAAGAAAGCATTCGGGCCTGCGTAAGTGGGTATGTAAGAGGCTGTGGCTGAGCTCTACCTCTAAGACTGACGTGGGTTTATGGCGTCGGGGAACGAGATTCTGCAGACACGCCATAAACCCACGTGCTCCCGCGTGGCGTGGCGATGAACCTGCGTGGTGCGCTCCAACAAGAGTTCGGGACGACTGACCGCAACTGAAACTACAGTGAATTCATGGTGTACCCTACTTGCAAGGACACTTTAACATCGGGCAAGGTGCCCGTGATGAGCGGAACTTCAAAAAGTCGACCCTTGCGTTGTTTTGCATGCTACTCACGGTTCCCTTTAGTGGGAGATGGAATAATTTTAGTTGCACAGCAGCTCTTTGACGAGCCTGTGTAACGCTGTCCCTCCGTTCGTCCGTGCAAACGCGCCGCAACGCGCTCCCCACGCCGTAGCTGTTGGAGCAGTGCCAACTATGTCCCACCGCAGATACATGTTGACGTCATGCTCCCCTTGCAGTGAGCGCTGATGTTACTCCCTCCCTTTCCTGCCAAGCGCTCGCCACAGCGCCCGCAGCTGCCGCCTCGTCCGTTCGCCGCAACACCTCGCTCCGCTATCACGACCGCCGCTCGCTACAGCGCCGACTCGTCGGTTCACGCGCGATAAAGCCAACGCGCGCCCAAGGTACACGTTGAAACCCGATAAGGGGAACGGGCATCAATGTGGTCTTTGCCAAATTCGACGTCGAATGTCTGCAGGAAGCTTTCAGCGTGCACTTCACCGATCACAAGGCCGTGGTAGTGAAGGCGGAACGCACCAGCTCCGGTCCAGCGCTCGTGTCCACTTCGAAAAAAAAAAAAACACGACAAAAACCTACGCCAGCCACCGCTTCAAACGAATATTCCAGCACTCGCCGCAGCACAATCCATGACGCCACCCATGCGCAACGCTGCTGCTTCGCATTCCATCAGGGTTCCCTTTGGGCTTCCTCTATCAGGGTTCCCTTTAGTTTCGTATTGTGCAGGTGGTGTAAATTTTTTTTATCTGACCCTTAAGTGCTTGCGCTGTTAATTTCTGCTAGCCGATAGGGAAGGCTATTGAATTAGTATAGATGCATTATCAGTTTAAGGAAGCTTTTTAAGCATTTCGATAGAAATATAAAAACTTTCGTTTGCTGATTCCAAAAAAGTGAGTATAAAAGGATTAACGCAGCTCTCGTGAGGCCAGATCGCAATAATTATCAAGGGGCTTTTGGTCATAGCAAAACCGGTGGGCACCTAGGTGGTCTTAACCGAAGGCTTTTGCCCTTTCACCTCACTTCCCAAGTTTTGCTATATGCTTGCTCTCTTTTTCTTCTATATTTTATATTGTTTGTGCGATGTCTTTCTATTTGTGTCTATTTTTTATTTCTTCTTCCCTCTCTTTCTCTTTAATTCTGGGTCTTCCTTTCTCTCTCTTCGTGGTCATCCAGAAAACATGAAGAATAGTATCTTGATTGCTCATATTTGGTTTAATGTACTTCCCAGTCAATAAGTATACACGTTTCACAGGGGTTTTTTAAAGATGATAGTCTTTTTAAGAGACCTTCGATGCAAAACTTTTGATCTGTCTGTCTGTCAATTTGTCTGTTTGTCCACCCTTATCAGTACTGGGAATTTTAACCAACACCAGTGCATACCTCAAACAGCCAATCCCATTCACAGCGCCCACCAATGTTGCTCAAGATTCAGCATTCATACTTGGGCGATTGCCAATTAAGAAGCAACTATCGCGCTTATCTGAGCCACCATAACAACTCGTATATATTCTGTATGTGTGTCTTTTACTAGAAAAGGCATGCATAAGTTTAAGGACCGTAGCGTTTATCACGCGGCGCTGACATGCATGCAACGCTTGCACGAAAAGGGAAGTATTTCCAACGCTTTGCTAATGCGACACGGTGATGGCACCTACCCGTCGCCTTGCGTTGTACACCTTATCACTTCTGAGGCGGGCGCGCACGCCCGTCTCAGAGCCGCGCGTTTCGTTTTTCAAGATAACTGCCAGATAGCGCTCATGTCTCACGTGTGACGTGATTTGGTGCGCTCGATCGCCTCCGCTGCACGCTCGAGGCACTCTAACGCAGTGCCTCTAGAATTCCATTCACCGATTTGCTTGCGCAGAACATCAAATAAACGTTTTGTTCAATCTCTCCGGACGCAAGACTATCGTCTTTCGATGAGCGTACATCCGGTAATATACGGAAACCCTTCCAACAGATTTGGGTTCTATCGATCGGTACAAAGTAGACCTCAAACTGCAAGATATTTCAGCTACTGAATGGCTTAGGGACCTTCTCGTATTGGTCGGCGTTTTTTATATTCTGCTTTTTCTCCATCGGGTTTGCATCTTACTGCTGACACCAACTGGCCGAGCAATTGCACAGTAACAACAGCCGCAGTGCCACCGTCATTCACAACGTTTTGACTGTGTGTCTTCGCTCTTGCTTTTTGTGCCAGGAAAAAATAAATAGTTGTCAAGGTGCCTTTAGTCTACTTTAGGAATTCACACTTTGCACAGGGGGCAGCTGTCATGATAGTTAACTGAGTTGCGCGAAGAATTGAAGTGTTACATTTTGTACTTCGATTTTTCGTGCAACTCAGTTAACATGAATTACCAACTCGCCCAGTAGTCTGTGCTTCTCATGCAATGACACCTTGGGAAAGCTGTTGGTATACCATGAACACAACTAATGAAAGCTAGAGACAATTGAGCTTTCATTAGTTTCATATAGTACAAAAAGCGAGCTTCTCGGACAACTGCACTTATTCCGTAATTGCAATTACGGCCATTTTTATGATAAAGGAAAATTTTCTCGCAGCCACATAGAAATGCCATGTGGAAGTTTTGCAGCTCGGGCTAGTTGACTATTCATGAACTTAACTTGTATTAGCATGGTATAATATATATGAAAAGAAACATGGTACAGTCGTAAAACGAAAGTTATAAGCGCTAAAATGCGATATGGCACCAGTTTCAGGGACAGAAAGAAAAGATATAACCCAGCACTGCATTCTCCAAAATTCAAATAAAGCGGGTCTCAAGCCGAAATTGCACATTTACGGAATTGTCCGTTCGTGGCGTTCAGTCCTTTGTCTATATACGTGTAATTGGTTCGCGCAGATTGTCGTACGCCCTGTAGATTACACTCACAACGGCCACTGAGCTCGAGAAATTCCTGCAGCGGGCGTGGGCCATGGGATTGCGACATTCCACCATATATTATCATGTTACAAGCAACGTTACTAAAATAAAATTTCAGTAACGTTGGGTTACAGCCATATCAATCCATTCATTCAAAAAGAGTGTAACAAGCTACTTTCGGTTTTGGTTTTCTTTTTGCGTATGTTTAACGCTTGAGTTTATTTTGTCACTGCTGATTGACATTATTATTCACTATTGCATGCTTTACGAACATATCACAACGAAGGTTACTTATGTTGTTTTGTGCCACACAAGTACAGCATTATATGTGAAATAGGGACCCTAATGTGAATGTCCAGTGGTGGCTGGTCATCAAGTTGGCACTGAAAGAAGCCAGTATGACGCGAAATTAACACACAAAAGTACAAATAGCTTGAACAAGCTACTGTCGGTAGACTTTCTTGTACTACATCTTGATACTAAAATTATTTGCTCTCATTGACGATAGGGCACAAAAGTAATTGACGGATATGACGCCGCCGGAAAAGCAACGTTGTAGAAGACAAGATGGCGACGCGATGAGCGAAAGTTGCGAGAAGCATTATTGTAGAGATGCTAGTTGCGCCCTGTTTTATTACTTAAAACCATGGGGATCCCTAATTTTCTTCTGAAATCATGATGCAAGGGTTCACCGAGAAGAATGCCAACGACAGGACCGCATTTTGGAGAAAGAATGCGCGATCCGTTCCGGGAAGGTAAAACATATTCCAGTTTATTCCTGTTGAATCCTCGCGATACACGTGTAATTGGTGCGCGCAGATTGTCGTAGGCCCTGTAGACCACACTCACGACGGCCACTGAGCTCGAAAAATTCCTATAGCGGGCGTGGGCCACGGCATTGCGACATGCCGGCAAGCGAGCGTCTTGGCAGTCTTCGCCGTGACCTCGCCTACGTGTTTACGAGTACACGAAAGAAACTTTCCGTAAACGCACCGAGCATATCGACGATCTCGTAGCGTATCCGAAAGTGCTGTGCCGAACATAGCATGCGTCGCCACGTGAGTTGATTCACCTTGTCTATGCATCGGCTGGAAGTGTCCGATTTATCTCCCCGTTTGGACCTGCTCGTCGCCGTGGTGCTTACTGGCGAAATAACGCGCGATTCCTGCTGGAAACAATACAGCATGTGCTATTCTTGTGAGCTATCATGTCACCCGTATGAAATTCCATATATCCCGATGAATCGCTGCCTTCGCAGCACGTTTCTGTGCTTAGCGGAGGAAAGCAACTGTGAAGCGAATGGAGGCGCTACGATTATGCCGCTGCCTACAAATACAAGTGGAAGAGTTCCTTTATGTTTTTTTGTGACTTCATAAGTGGCAACCGATTCTTTTGAGTAATCGCGCTATTTATTGTCTCGGCAGCTGTTGGAGCTGTTTTTGTGCACGCGAAAGGAGCTCCGTAGGCGCTAAAGCTGCGGTCGCTGCCTGTTGCCTCTTCACATCGGCGCAGAGGACATTTCTTTCGTCTTGCATTGTCCACTGTTTACCTTTGAGAAATACAACTTTGGGGCATCGTTTGTCTTGTGCCCAGTTAATACCGTTGCTACTAGATGCTATGTTTCTGTTTCTTTACGACACATATGCCGTGCGCACCGCTACGCTGAACCCCTCCCGTGAAGGTTGTGAAGAAGTGCCATGTTGCAAGCCTTGCTACGCTGTATTACGACGCTGCGGCTTGATAGGGCATTGACAGGCCTGTCGATGGGATGATTGTGCTACGTTTTTTTTCCCAAAGGCTACACGCCTGATGTATCCCGGCATACTGACCGCCGTCGAAATACGCGGCCTTTGCAGTTCACTCTTCCTTGACACCTGCATGCAAGTGGCTAGTTAACAGATGGTGTTCGAATTGAATCTTTAGAATCTTCTTGAATTCACACACTGCGGAACATTAGTTTACACGTGTGAACACAAGTGCACGTAATAACCCTCACAGACTTGCCTTTAAGTGATGTTGCCCGTTGTAAGTGGTCGAAGCTTTTGTTAATACTATTGTTTCAGGCATGCTGACTTCAATGAAATCTCAATGTATAGCATCACCAGTGCCGTCAGTGCAATAATACTTCTGCAATATGAAAGGTATACTCAAGCAAAATAACCTGCAGAATTGTAGTTTTTATTTTGTGTGTGTCGACACATCGACACAATGCCTTTGGCGCAGCTGTGTGCATAAATGGAAACATTCGTCTTGACAGAACTATGCACAGTAGCAAAAGACGTGTTTTTAGAAAGCACGTAGAAAGTCCACAGCAGGTCTCGTAGTCATGAACATTCTCATTTTTCAGCATCAAGCCTGTATATGGAGCATCCCATCCACCAAGGAAAGATAGCATGTGAGTGGCGTCGTATTCATTTTTCCGTGTTAGTAACCAGTGTTTTTAAATTGCATGTGTTGTGTGTTTTTACGGTCATGAAGGGAAGTACGGGAAAAAAAGAAAATCAACAAATGTTAAACATATTTTACGAGTGGGGACTATTTTATGCTACATGCTGTGGTAATTAATGAAAGCTTCTGTCTGTTGGGCCTAATTATGAATTAGTATGATGCATATTTGTTGTGTAGAATAGTGTGTATGGCCTCCACTTTTTAATTTTTTTTCTTATTGTATGCCCATGCCTCTGATTACCTTATGAAGCACATGGGAGTTGGAATACAACATTTCGTAACTATTTGCGTATATTAACACATTTCTGTGATGCTTTTGTGCACATGGACGCAGAAGATAAAGTAAACTTTTTAGGTAAAAAAAACATAGGATTATATGGCCCTCACATGTGCAGTGAAATGTGCTCTTTTAAATAAAGAGTTGTCTTTGAAGAAATACGATTGTAACTCATGACTTCACGCTTTCAAATTAGTTGGAAGCCATCTAACGATGCCCTAACCAAGGCAATGTGTTAGTGCAGACTGACAGATGAAGTTGGGCACATTTTCTACAGTCGGAGGAGACATGTGTACGTGAATAGCTGCAATGCCCTGACTGCAATGCCCTGATTGGGATGATGATGGCAGTGATGGTGCCTTCGTCGTAAGCTGGTTTAATCAGTGTAGTCTTCTAGTAACAAATTCAGCCACTCTGGCCGTAAAGTTTTTGTGTTCCATAAAGTGATTTTGTTGCCTAACTTCAGAGTATAGAGCTTCTCAGTTTAGTAAGTGTGCTCACTTCTGTCAATGTTGGGTCATTTTGTATGAGTTTGTGCACGTGTACGTTTGCAGTGATGTCATTTAATTGATTGGTATGTGGGGTTTAACGTCCCAAAACCACGATATGATTATAAGATGCCGTAGTGGAGGGCTCCTAGAATTTCAACAACCGGGGTTGTTTTAACGTGCACTCAAATCTGAGCACACGGGGCTACAGCATTTTCACCTCCATGGAAAATGCAGCCACCGCAGCCAGGGTTCGATCCCGCGACCTGCAGGTCAGCAGCCGAGTACCTTAGCCACTAGACCACTGCGACGGGACGACGTTTGAAGTGCCACTCTTGTGAAGGGAATAATGGTGATAAGAAAAGCATAGGGAAGATTGTCATTCTTTTTACGTAAAAGCTGAAAGTCCTCTTGTTTGTTTCTTTGCGTGACAATCGTTGTTTCGTGTGCCATTTTTTTTTTGTCTCATGTCGGCTAGTAGAAACTAGCTTAACTCTCCGCCCTCTTAGTTTTGCAATAGGATATGGAAGATGCATGTGTATGGAGAGACAGCTTACCGCTCGTGTATGGGGCGGGATGATTCCTTTTTCTCTTTATTCTTCTCGCTATATGTCCATGATTACACTAAGTAAGACAGCTGTCAGTTGCAGCCCCGCCGCGGTGGTCTAGTGGCTAAGGTACTCGGCTGCTGATCCGCAGGTTGTGGGATCGAATCCCTATTGCGGCGGCTGCATTTTCGATGGAGGTGAGAATGATGAAGGCCCATGTGTTCAGATTTGGGTGCACGTTGGAAAACCTCAGGTGGTCGAAATTTCCGGAGCCCTTCACTACAGCGTCTCTCATAAGCATTCCTATGTTCCTATGGTTTTGGGATGTTAAGTTCCACATATCATCATCATCAGCTTTCAGTCGCACACGCTATCAACTTTTGGTGTTTCATCTGTTCGTTTCAGGCCATCCACCCCAAAGAAAGATGGTCACAGCAGTCGGCATCGACGAAACACATCATCTAGCTCATTCAAGGACTTTCAGGAGAGTACAGACGACGCCTGGGACATTGGCGATGATGAGTTTTGTGTTGTGTCAGGTGAGAACTGCCAATACTGCAGTTGCATTATACGAACTACCATGAAAACAAGCCATTGTTGTGTTTTGATGGTTTGTTTGCATTTTTTCTTTTATGTTGCGTTTTGTCTTCAGTCCTGTAGCTACTTATTTTTTTATTTGTTATTAGACATGTATCATTGTTTGAGATCAATGTGGCAGGATCAGTGTATATTCATGTATGTTCTTGAGTTCATTGTGTTTAAAGGTAGTACTAATCTCATTTACATCTTCTTGTACATTTCTGTCTTTAAAAATATGTCCTTACCAACCTGCTTAGGTTGTCACACTCAATCCATTTCATAAATTCTGCAGCATTCAAGGTATTGTATTCTTGTTTGTTGGCTGTTGGAGGTGCGATAACCTGCATGGCGTTTCACATTACAGGCAGAGGATGCGTCTGTATTTACAGCCAGCAGCATTCATGCGAAATGCCATGCACACTTTTCTCGTTCAGCTACAGAAATATCGGCCTGTTCAGCAAGGCTGACAGGGTATAAGGCGCCCTAATGGGATCAATAGGAACACTGTTCGGTCAACCACGATGACAGTATACCAGCAGTGTCTGAGAAAACTGCAAAAAAGCCATCAGGCGTCGAGCTTTCTTTACAGGAGAACTATTCTTGTGTGTTTTGCAGACGTGAAGATAGTGTCCAAGGTGGTGCAGTCGACGGCAGAGTCTGTCATCACGAACCACAGCAGGGCCCGAAACTCGGCTGAACTTGCAGACGAGCCGCTGGGTTATGAAGTGTCCGATGGATGCTCCTCGGAAGCACGAGCAGCTGCTATGCAGCGACTGGCAATACAAAAAGGTGGGCCACCCGTCTCTTATAGCGATAACCATTAGCAGAAGCGAATAAAAGAGATAATGTGCTTTCACTCGCCTGCGGTCGCCGCCCGCTGGTTCACTTAAAAAACGAAAAGAAAAACTGAAAGCAACTGATTTTCGGTCGTTGAGAAATCGCGAAGGTTTGAATACTGGTAAAGCAGCGATGTTCTGTCTGAGTTTTCAGTGTTCCTTCTGACACTAAGGACGAAAGTTATTGGCGTGTAACACTAATTGAAGCGATCACGAGGTGTGTGGAAACAGACAAGTGAACGTGCTGATATTTTTGTGGCAGACGATAAAAAAGGGCCTTCCACAGTGCTCGTGCGCGAAACTTCATTGTTGCCAGCGGGCGGCGACCACAGGCGAGTGAAAGCACAACATCTCTCTTATTCGCTGAAATCTCGGAAGCCATGCTTTTAAGTTTTTGTTGAATCCTGTGCGGTGGCGCTGCTAATTAATGCGCTCGTTGTCAAGTTTTTTCTTCTTTACTTCATAGCTCGCATGATTTTTTGTAGCAATATGTGGCAACTGAAGCCAGATTTTAAAGAAAAGCCAAATAATACACCTGTGCAAGTAATATTCAGAAAAAAGAAAATCCATCGTCCACAGCTGCGATTCGAACCTGGGTCTTTTGAGTGGGAAGCGAACATCCTACCCTTCGACCACTTTGGGGAGCTGCGTGCGGCTCTTAAAACGATGACACATTGCATACTACCGATCGCAGCGCCACATGCAGATTGACCCTGTTTGGGCTTCACTTTTCGGAGCTCGGTCCGGGCACTCCCCTTGTTTTAGTACACTATAACTGAATGAACACGAAAAGAAAAATGACGTCGGCAGAGAACGCATCGGCCCAAGGAGGCGAAGTCAATGCTGATGCCCAAGAAGAATGCGGTATTCCCTTTTGCCAGACGATCACTTGGTTTATGCCAAGGGCCGGTATATAGGTTGAGGGGTGACTTTTTAGTGACATTTTTTTAGTGACATCCTTAGTGACATTGGAAAAAATCTTGACCTATATTCCGCACTATACGGTAGATTACTTCAGACCTACACCACCTGCAACGAGCTCTCTTCAGAAGGCGCCGAAGTGCAGTTTGTATTCATTGCTATTGTGCAAAACCTCAAAACAGGAACAAGAGAGATTGGTGAAGTGACCAAGAGGAAGCCTCGCTGTTCACTCTAGCTTTCCGGAATGCTGTTTTATGTGCTACAAGAAGAAGCATATAAAAACATAAAAAAATAAAAGATGGTGCCATTACTCCCAGGAAAGTAATTAAGTTACTTAACTGCTGCTTCGGGGCTAAGGAACTTGGTGTGTTTTTGCTGTAGCAACCCAAAAGCTTATATCCCAAAATACAGATTTAATGAGAATGCGTTGCATAAGTGGGTGGGACAGAAGTAACATTAGCGGCCTATTCATTGTAAAAAGATCGGGTTGTGCAAATGCGAAGGTAAGAAGGAAATTGGGACACCACAAACGTGGACTAACAGCTGAAGTTCCGTACAATGGCGTAAAAGAAAGAAGCGAATGTGCACCATCTCGCGGAATTTCAAGTTTTGTGAAACCTCTATGCCTACATAGCTAACCACTGCTTATACCCAGTTGTCTTTTACATCGGTGTCTCTTTACTTTAGTTGCATGCTCACTAAGTGGGACGAGATACTTCAATGTTTTCTGCGTCACAGCATGTGCGGGCTCTCCTCTGGAACCGTGTGTTGTGCCGCCATCACGGACGGGATTTGGGCCGGGCATGGCAGTGCGTCACCTGTGTGGAGGTGCGGGGGCCAACGCATCACCCCACCACTCGCCCTCGCAGAACGCCCTCAACTCGCAGGCAACGCTGGAAAAGTTCCAGAGTGTCCTGCAGTGCCCCAAGACGGACCTCGGTGAGTGGGCAGCTGCGCTGTGTGCGGTGAAAGGTGCGGCACATGTGCCACGCTGAGTATTTCTGAAAACAAAAACATCTTATTTTCATAGTCTTGCCTGTACCAGGTTTGCAATTTTAGTGGGTTGATTTTTCCGTCCTCCCTTCGTCCGTGATCATTTTCACGTAGGGCATTTTCTCCCGTGACACTCAGCAGAACAGAAAAAAGGGCCGATTTTTTCGTCTCTGTAGATTGCATTACAACCGAGTAAATCTGGCATATATATAGCTGATATAAGGCTTAAAGTGACAAGGCTTCACAAGATGTAACGCACATACACCTTAATCTCAATTATAAGGAAGATGGAAAAATCTGCAATTTTCTTTGGTGGATCGAAATTCAACCTATTATTTAAAGCACATTTGCCAAGAGAGTGACTTATACACCCAAAGTGCCACAATAACGTTTGAATAATATGATAACACACGCAAAAAGAAATCATTACAGTGATGTAAAAGAATAAGTTTTAATGAATCTGAAATTCGGCTACCAGGATTTGATACCGTGGTGGTAAAGTCCTTTTCACAAAGGTTTTTTATCGCGTCTAAATGCAAAGCAAAGGACTCTCCAACTCACTATGGTAACGAGAGATAAGCAAAGCTTTCATGCTGATTCTGCTACTGTGGCTTGCAATGAAACTTTGTGAGCTCGTTAGAGTGGTGCCACACCAATGCTGTCATGTTCACTGAATCGAGTGACTTGTGCTTCGACGAGTACGATTAATATGCAGCATTGAAAACCATTGTGCGAGACAAAAACAGAGCAGTTGTGGTCTCAAATCGCGTAGAAACTGGGGAACAAGCTGATTACGGCATGTCCATTCATCATGGTCATTTTTTTATGTTTAGCAACATCACACGATGCATTAAGAATAGAGAAAAGCTCATTATGGCATCACAAATTTTGGTTGCCGCTATCCATTCTCTGAACTAAAGAATAGGCGTGCCATGTTTAAAGGGACCTTGCAACACTTCGTCGAATGGCTTCATTATGAAAAGCCTGACAAATTAAATGCCGCAAAGTGTTTTAGAATCTGTCTACACTCAAACTTCATTATAGCGAAATCACACCTGCCAGGAAAATACTTTGTTATACAATGAAAACTTCTTTATCTGGACCTCGTTAACTCGAAAATTCGGTTAACTCGGACTCGCGGCGCGGTCCTGGCAAAACTGTGTATATTTCAATGAGGTCACATGCTCATTAATTCGGAGGGATTTAGCCGCGCATCGATTATCTCGGACAACTCCGGAGAGGGCTATTGAGACTCCAGAGTCGCACGATCTCGGCGGCTAGAAGGCTCAAGCACCGCTTGCCGTAACCGACAGCAGAACAAGAGTTTTGGAGAAACCGAAACCGAGCGAACTGCAGCAGAATATGACTATGATGATAGTGAATGAGGGGGAAGTGGCTAGTTGGCGCTAGTCACCACCTGGCGGAAGCGCTTGGGCCACCGGCGCATCCAGTGTCTACTAACAGCTGCTCGCTACGCCTACTGGTGTACTTTGTGTCTTGGTTCTTTGTGTTGTGACTTCGCGTGTTGCGGCTGTGTTTGCGCGCGTTGCCGCCGCTGTCGCGCTTCATGGCGACCGCGACAAGAGTTAAGCGGCCGCAGCAGCCAGCAAATGATCTTGAAAGAAAGGTTATGATATTGAAAGACGTGAACGCAGGTGTTTCTTGACAGGAGATAATGAAAAAATACGATGTTAAGAGAAGCACCTTAAGTGACTACGTGAAGAACAAAGAAAAAATTTTGAGGCGTTTGACAGCGGCAAATTCACCGGAAAATGAAAACGACTAAGGACGGCAGCACACCCGAAGCTGGAAGGCGCACTGCTGCGGGGTATAACAGACATGCAGAACAGCCAGCTTCCCTTGAGTGGACCGTTGATCTGTCAGCAAGCTGAAAGGTATGCACTGAGAATGAACATCGAATCTTTCAGTGTGTCTGAAGGCTGGTTTGCCCACTTTAGAGAAAGGCATGGGTTGGTCTTTCAAAATGTGTGCGGGAAAAAAGCAGCAGTGGATGAATAGCGTATTGCTGACTGGAAGACAACTGAGCTTCCCCAGTACCTGGCTCGTTATGAGCCTGCCAACGTCTTCAATGCCGATGAAACGGCTCTCTTTTTTAAAGCCTTGCCGGACAAAACGATCACGTTCAAGGGCGACCCATGCGTTGGAGGGAAGAGGAGCAAAGAAAGGATCACTGTGCTCCTCGCTTCAAATATGTTGGGCACCGAGCGCCTGCCACTGCTAGTCATCGGGAAGGCACGTAACTCAAGGTGTTTTAAGAACATTCACTACTTACCTGGGCAATATCGCGCCAACAGAAAGGCCTGGATGACTTTGGATATTTTCCAAGCTAGGCTGCGCCAACTCGACTGCCGCTTCACCTCTAACAAGCGCAAGGTTTTACTTCTAGCTGACAACTGCAATGCTCATACCAGAGTGACAGGGCTGAAGTGCATCGAACTTGTATTTCTACCTTCAAATATGACGGCTGCTCTGCAACCGCTGGATCAAGGGATAATTCAGCACGTAAAAAGCAGGTACAGAAAGCATGTGCTGGAACAGATCCTGCTGTGCAAGGAAGCAGGGCGAGAATATGACGTCACTATCCTGACAGCAATTCACATTTTGGCTCATGTCCGCAGCGAAACGCCGCCCGCGGTGATTGCAAATTCTTTCCGGCACAGCGGCTTTGTCCGCCCTGACGACTCAAATATTCCTCCAGAGACTACTCCAGAGGACACCCGCGAGCCTACTGGAAATATGGACAACAAGGTGAATGACACGCGTTTTGACTCTCTCCTTCCTAGTGGCGTCCAGATTTTAGACTACGGCGCTATAGACTATTATGTTGCCGTTGCCGGTCCGCTGACTGACGATGATATATTATCGGAAGTGCTTGAAGAGGACCAAAATCACTGTTCCGATAATGACGGCCAGGATGAGCTGACGCGAAGTTGCCACACCGTGCAGGAGGCCGCCTAAGCCCTCGCTGTCCTGAAGGAGTTCTGCGTTTGTTCTCGCGACAGTGAACGTGCGCACCACCACCTGATGGGATTAAGTAAGATCGTTCTGTCAGAAATTCCGACGGTGAGACAGGCAAAAATAACGCACTCTATTTAAGAAATAAAGGTTTGTCTGTGCCGTGTACATTTCCCTTTTGTTTTCATGGTCCATTCGATAATTTGGAATTCGGTTAACTCGGACATTTTCTCCGGTCCTGTGAGATCTGAGATAACGAGCTTTTACTGTACCCAAAAATTTATTATAAACATGTATTTGCAGCACTGTCTATGAGAGATTAGAGAAATACTCTTCATTTGCTTCCTTATAACCGATCATTCATTATAACTCGGTTCGTTATATCGAGGTTTGAGTGTAGTACCAGTCGAGTTACGAGGATTTGTCGTACACTTCAAGTCTTTTCTCCCTCTTCGTTCTTGCCTGCGAGTGTGTTGAAGGCTACTCAGGGAAGGGAATGACAAAGGAGTAAGAAGATGCGCCCCTTCATTGACGCACATCGTCACCTTGAGAACTGTTTCTCTCTTTTTTTTTTTTTGTTCGAACGCACACATCACAGTGTGATTGTGCTTGGGCACTCGGCGGCATCTTGTGGCAGCCACGGTAACTATGCAGTTCACGATGCTTAGTGCAGCCAATGGCTGTGCACTAGAGGTTTATGGCGCAGTCATTTGAAACTATGGAATCATTTGTATAGAGAGGGAATGATTTATATCGGGCTTTGGGAATTATTTGTAAATTCAGTTCGTGTGCTTCACTATAATGTTTCAATTGAGTGTTCTCTGGAGCCTCGACTACTGATTGGCAGTTCTCTCTGACCGAGCTGAAAAAGTGTTGCAGGGCCTATTTAATAAACACAACACTCCAACAGACGCAATCAGTGACTGTGTCCTATTCAAGTGTGTTTAGCGAATGTCGATTGTGCGTTGTGAATCTTTGTTTAGTGTTGTTGTGAAAGGTGCATCAGTGGTCGTGTATTGTGCTCTTGTCCATTCGTTTGCTTGGTGTGGTAGAGATTAACTATTTTCAGTTGGATTAAAAATGGTGCACGTATCGATATATCACCTGTCTTTTTACTGGTTACAGATGCGCTCCGTTCTTTAAGTTGGAAGGGTATTCCTGCCGAAGTGCGTCCCATAACATGGAGGCTTCTGGCAGTATGTATCGTAGACAGCGCGATTTCATTGGCTATCGTGGCTTCTGAAACGGCCAATCTCTTCGTCTGCGTGCGCAGGGCTACTTGCCGGCCAACTCGGAGAGACGGGCGGCTGTCCTCGAAAGGAAACGGGAGGAGTACTTCAACTTTGTAAAGCAGTATTACGACACGAGAAACGACGACATTCATCAGGAAACGTACAGACAAGTCAGTAGAGCTTTATTCCTGTTGGTTTTGAGTGGGTGCCTTATGTGGCCTGTCAAAAGATTGGTAATTTTAACCTGTGTAAATTCTATACTTAGATAACGTGAGGTCGAGCCTCCCGAAACCACGATACGATTGTGAGGGTTGCCATAGTGCGGGACTTTTGAAATTTCAACCACCTGGTGTTCTTCGATGCTCACTGACATCGTGCAGGACGTGGGCGTCTAGCATATTTCGTCTATCGAAATGCAACCACGTTGTGGGCATCGAACCCACGAGTCAGCAGGCAAGCACTGCGATTGCTACGCCACCGCAGTGGTACTACGTAAATATAGAAAACCTGGTAATTCAGATCTCTTGTCTATTAATGGGAAGCTTGCACATGAGCAAACAAAAGGCAACTTTGTGTTCAAATTATTTTTCAGAACAGAACTACAGACAAAAAAAAGGCTTTTATTGACCTGCTTCCTGTCTTGCCTGCTTGTCACACTAGTGTTTGATGGCTTGGACAATGGTTGCTTCTCGCACATAAGCTTTTGCAGTCTTTTGTCTCACTACAAAGTGTGCATTGACATACATTAAAGAAGCTGCCCCCAAAGAGAAACAAAACACACCTTCACTAGGTACTACGTGGAGCGCTAACGGATTCACATTGGTGAGCATAAACTTGTCGATCTAATGTCGCACACGATTCTGTTCTCAAGATATTGTTGAAGGGGAGTATGTTATGAGGCACTTTATTAACTCTTGGGCAGTTATAGACCAGTTGTTTGGAATAGGTTTTGATTATAATATTACTGCACTAGTTATTGGAAATATGAAGCTTTTGCGCGCACAATGAAAACCGGAGGTTTGTTAACTGAAAGAAGGTAGTCAGTGCAACTTGTTGAATTTGTATTGTTAGTTTGTTAATTAGATTTTCGATAATTGACACCCAGTCCCATGAACCATCATATAATGAGGCGTTCCTACATTGTTATCATTGCCCATGTCTCTGTAAATAGCTTTTTCGGTGTGTGCGTAAACTTTCTGCTTAGTTTCGGGATGCAACTAGCAATATCTTGTCGTCTGAGCCCGTTAAGCTTGCTTGATAGTATAATGAGCTCAGCGGGTCTTGCAGAGTGTCAAAAGTTGCTACATGTAATCTTTATCTGTGCGTTCTTTCCTTAATTTGTTTACATGCTTGTTTTGTTCGTTTTTTCACTTTTCTTATGTTGCAGATGTCAAGTGGTATTGAGAAATTGGTGTAAAATCTTAATACTATTACAGTGGAAAACATTGAAAATGAAAATGTATCGATAAGTTTAAGATATGAAGATAGTTGCACATTGAAATTTTGATCATATATGATGAGATAAAATAGCAGAAAGTTTGAAATTTATTACATATTTTTTCTTCTAGTTCTTTCCTTGCGGGGTTTAATAAATAAGTATAGATTTTCCTGAAAAGAGACTTGCCAACTTGATGGTTGTAGGTATGGCTGGAGTGGTTGCCAGATTATCGGTCTTTGTTAGTTTTCCTTGCAATTGCTGCGCTTCAGTTATATACTACAAATAATGCTCTGTGTGCTTCCTTCAATTTGTTATCTGTCGGATTTATTATGTTGTAATGAAGGAATGGGTCCTTCAATCTATTTCCCCTCTTTTCATTCTACTCGCTAGTGAGTGTCTTGCTTGGCTTATCTAATGAGAGAAAGGGTTAATAAGTACAATGCAATAATGTATAATAATGTAATAAGGACCGCATTATAGTGAGAAAATGCCTCACTCATGAGTGCATTGTGGATGTTTTAATTGAACCTTCATGTTTGCTTTTTCCAGATTCACATAGACATCCCTCGCATGAGCCCCCTGGTGCCATTATTTCAACAGGAATCAGTTCAACAGGTGAGTGATGTGTGTTAGTGTTTAAGCAAAAGTGCCATTACATTACGATTATTTTAATGAACTCAGTCATAATTGAGATTTCAGTGAACTTGTTTATTCAAGAGTAACCAAAAGTTTCACACTAGTATCTTATAAACGGAGCCAAACATTTTCTCCTCGACTGCCGGGTATAGCCATCATATAAAAAAGTGCGAATTGTTAACAGACGATGATTATATCTACCAATGTGCTTTCAGTGTGCAGTTTTTGGCAGCACAGTAGAGTGCCTTTGTGTACTCTTTTCTGTTTATTTTGTGGCAGAAATAATGACATAACGTACATTCTCGTACATCAGAGCTTGAAACACGACCAAATTTTGTGTACACACTGATAAACGGGCAGGTTTACAGGTGCATTTCATTTGGAAGTGACATCGCACGAACTGCTGCCACTTTCACGCTGTACATTACAAATGCGGCTAATTGTGTCGCATTGGCGAGCATGCTGTGAAAGGGTACAGCATGCCACGATAAAGCGTAGCTCTGCAAGTTGCAGGGCTTGCAGCCTGCTTTCGGTCTTGCGTGCATGTTTGGGGGCTGATTTGGCTGTGTGCTTTCGAGTGGAATGCGTCAACATGCTACGCTTGAACATCAGCACATCCGGAAATTTTCCTGCTGTAGTGACGATGTTGCTTAGACGTTTTTTTCGTTGGCATGTGGGACGTGATGTTTTCTAGACGGTCTGGCTGCAACATTACAGTAAATGTTGAACAACTGGCAGCGAGACGCAAGTAGACCTTTTTGGAAAAGCTCAAGAACTTGAGTGACAATTAATTGAGACGCACCACTGTTGACCGTGCTGTTACTAAGGTTTGGCCTTTGGACAGAATACTGTGGGTCAGCATGTGAATAATTTGAAATACTAGTCATTGCTTTTACACTTCTTTTTTTATATGTTCGAGTTTGGAATTTACCACAAATTTTACAATAAACTTGATTAGGCTAGTTGGGGCCAGTTCATGATTGTAGGTGGGACAAATTTTAGTTGTTACATTTATGCTGTAACAGAGAACCACAAACCAGTCAAAGCCATTTTACTGCAAACTTGCAACTTCTGTGAAATATATGATTACCGTATAAACCGGACTATAGGTCGAGTGGGAATATAGGTCGACCCCCCAAGTTCAGGTTACCGAAAAATAAAAAAAGGGAAAACAACCCAAAACTGCCGCACCAAATTTATTTGCGAATTGGGCACACCGCACCCCGATCGTCGGTGCTCCCCTCAAGCACCATCGCAACTGCTTTTATTCGTCCGACGAAGCAAAACTGTCTTCTGAAGACGAGAGTTTGTCGCTGGCTGCCTCTCACAGTGCGTCGTCTTCAGTGCCATCCAGCGAGTTGCTGATGCAACATTTCTTGAAAGCATTTTCCACCATGGAATCCGGCAAGGAGCGCCAGGCGGAAAGCACCCAGCCACAAACAGTCGCAAGCGGAGGCCTCTTTAGGCGGCCCGTCGGTGTCTTGTGGTTGTCGTCGGACATTCACTCTTGGTATTCCAGCCACACACGGTCCTTGAACGGCTTGTTTAGCACAACGTCGAGCGGCTGGAGGGCGGACGTCATACCACCTGGTATCACGGCGAGGTCCGTTTTCCCGTCACCGAGTGCGCGTTTCACTGCGTCGGTTAAGTGGCCACGAAACGCATCCAACACCAGCATGCTGCGAAGACGCAGCAGTGCACCTGGCCGACGGTTGCACACCACTCGTATCCATTCGAGCATCATAGCCTCGTCCATGTATCCCTTTTTGTTGACACGAACGGCAACACCGTGCGGGAACACTTTCTTCGGCATTGTCTTACGTTTGAAAATGACGAAGGGCGGAAGCTTTCTACCATCTGCCGTGCATGCCAGCATGACGGTGAAGCGCGAGTGCTCGTTGCCAGTGGACAACAGCTTCACATCCTTGGCGCCGCGCTGCGTGATTGTGGTAGACGAAAGCATGTCAAACCACAAGGGGGTCTCATCGGCGTTGCCAATCTGCCCCATCATGCAGTCGTTCTGCTCCCGAAGGCCGTTCACAAAGCGCTAAAAGTTTATGAGCTTGTCTTCGAACTTTTCCGACAACTTTTGACAGATGGATGTGCGCCGCCGGAGAGAAAATCCTTTGCGCCGCATAAATCGACGCACCCAATAGTTCGGTGCACGAAACTCTTCTCTCGTGAGCCCAGCTTCTTGAGCGAGTTCCAAGGCTTCCTTGCGAATTGTATCCACGGTGACTGGCAGCGAGCGCGCACAAACTTCCCGCACAAAGTCCGCTAGCTTATCCTCCAGCTGCGGATGAACGGCACTTCGTCCACGAAACGACATTTTTTGTGGATTGCACCTCTGCAGCTTTCCTTTTTGCGCCCTCCAATAGCGCACGCTTTTTTCCGATACACCAAAGCGGCGCTGAGCAGCCATATTCCCGTTCGCTTCTGCGAACTCAACATCTAGTTTAAACGCAGCTGACTATTGCCTCCTCGCACCGCTAGACTTATTCAGTGAATGAAAAAAAAAAAAAAAGGCCACTAAAAATGCAGCGCAATGTCAAGCGGAGCGAAAACTCAGAACAGATCGGTAGCAAATCACGAACACAAAGAAAACAGACGAAGAAAAAAAAAGCAGACTGCGAATGGATTTGAATGCGGATATTGGCCGCGTCCGGCTTCACAAGCACATGCAAGTTACATGTTGCCAGACAGCGTCGCACTTTTGGCTAAACACCGCTATATAAGACGAGGGGCGACTTTAGTTTATTATTTTATTGAAAATATCTCGACTTATATTCCGGTTTATATGGTAGTTTGCTGTGTATGGACTCGCCCTTGAAAACAGTGTGCGTTTAGTGACCAAGTCTTATTTTTGCTACAGATTTTTATTGTAAAGTACTGACAACTCTTCTAGAGACAAGTCTAGCTTTTTCACTTCATGGTGTACCGCCTGCTGTGGGCTTACGAGTGAAATGAATGGCCTCCGCAATGAAGTGACGCCGGTTCACTGATGCACGGCACCATCACGTGCAGCCGATCGTCCTTGGCTGATTGCGTGCAGAGTGTTACCTGCGCGGCTCATGCAGTCACCGCTGGGCCGCTTGCTGTACAGTCGAACCCGGGTATATCGAACTCGCCAAAAAACGTTTATTAGTTCAATATATGGCGTAATTCGATATAGGCCCGGTATAGGTTTTGACACAAAGGCACATAACAAACTAGAAGAAAAGTACTTTATTATTATGGTGGCTTACTTGCGAGCCCTACTGTGGAACAAAATACAGTAAAAGCTCGTTAACTCGACACCCGTTAATTCGGAAGTTTGGATAATTCAGACGGCTCTATTGGTCCCAGCCAAAGTGCATGTTAATCTATGGGACTAAACGTTCGTTATTTCGTCGGAATTCGGCTCCGCACCGCTTAATTCGGACAAATGCTGACGGCTGCTGCTATACAAAAGTGTGATAAAGCAGCGCTGGCACCACTGGAGTGAAACCGAAACCTGAGTGGCATTGCCATCATCATCAACTAGTGGGGGCGATCGCAGCGTCACCGAACGTCGGCGTCTTCTTTCTTCTCCACTCAGCGCCTCTGACGCCATTTTCCCTTGTGTTGTCGTGTCGGAACCATCTCTTCTTGCGGAGTTCTCTCGCGGACCAGGGTATCATTCACTACGTGAAGTCGAAGTACCGCAAGCACCTGCTAAAGTGAATGATCCTATGCTCAGAAGCTGGAAAGTTGTATCAAGTGGACTTACTCGGCGCACTGCACATCATCGCCCACGTGTGGAAAAACACTCCGCCGCAAGTCATCGCCAACTGTTTTCGGCACAGCGGTTTTGTGAGGCCCGAGCATGCAGCAGTAGCTGACGATGGCATCGAGGAGGTGTCAGCCGAGTCCACCGACGATGACTGCCCGACTTTCGATGCTGTCCTTCCCACAGATGTGACCTTTCAGGACTACATCGGGATTGATCATGGTGTCGCCACGAGTGATCTCCTGACTGATCAAGAGATTATTAATGATGTCACGGGCGCCCATGGAGACCACGATTGCGACGAAGAATCATGCGACGAGATACAGCCGCGACCTCATCGCACCTCACGGGAAGTCTCGGAGGCGCTGTTAATATTAGAGGATGGTTGCCTGAACACTCCCGACAGCTTGCGTGCTGTTGGCCATTTGGAACAGTTAAGAAAAATTGTGATGTCAGCCGGAACCTGCGCGAAAACGCAGACGACAATTACAAAATACTTCAACAAATAAAGGTGTGCTTCTGCAGCTTGATTTTAAATGTTGTTTTCCCTGTTCATTCGTTAATCGGCATTCGGTTAATTCGGACAGTTTTTCCGGTCCCGTGAAATCCGAATTAACGAGCTTTTACTGTAGTCGCGGATTTTTTTCTGTGTCAACAACTTCGCTGCCTGCGACAGCACGCACGCCTCCACGTTGTCCAACGAGTCAGAGCAGCTGAAGCCGCAACCTTCCACATTCAAGCAATAGCGCCAGACCAATGCAAGTGCACGAAACACTTAGAGGATGTAGGCAATGGGCCGTCGTCGATTTCCAATTGCTGTCGCTTTGGCTCGTGGTCGGCACGAGGTCTGTAATGTAATCCTCATCCTGTAATTGGCCCATGATGGGGACATCTTCGTCCGCACTGACGAACTCGTCAAATGTCGATCCGTTGATAGCACCCGGGAACTCTGCCAGCCCGTTCCAAACTTCGGCGGAAACACCTGCGGTGTCTTCAGTGCTGTCAGAATTCGGGGTGTCATCACCAGGCATGCGGAAGCCGGCATGCCTAAATCAGTTCCAGATTGTCTCCTTTTTGACGTCTGTTCACGATCTACTCATGATAGAAATAGCTTCGAGCAAGTCGATCTTAAGGGGAGATGCTGCTGGAAAAACGATTTTCTTTAATAAGAGTCTGAATTTAACACAAATTGGCATGCTAATAGAGTTTTTCTCCTCTTTTCACATATGTCATTTATTTTCATGTAGATTGCTTGGTTTTCTTTCTGCAGGTCAGATACTGCAAAATTATGGCCATTGTTATGCAACAATTCTGACCTATAAAAATTTGAGATAAAGCATGCAGATATAGCTGACTATGATCCTTTGGAACTGTAAAGTGCAAAAAACTATATAAATTTTGTGTGTAAAAAGGTTAAATACAATAATAAAATAGAAAAATTTACTATGGCTCTAGTTGCCAAGGGCTTTCAATGTTATGTAATTTTTGAAAAACACAATCAAGCAGCACTGACAATCTGAATAGATACTTGCACTCTATGGGCCTTCATCATGCTATGTGCAAAATTTCATAGAGGTATGACAATTCTAAGTATACGAACTAGCGTGTATAAGAAGCACAGATCACACAAAACTGCAAAAGGAGAAAAACGCATTTGAAAGTTTGAAACTTTTTTTTTATTACAGAGTTGTTAGAAATGCATAATCTGTGGCCATAATGTTCAACAGAACTTTGAAAAGCACTGCAAGTTACTAGAACTGTCCTGCAGCGTAGGTTGTGCCCTCACGGTCCTTGCGAGCACTCTCTTCTAGCCGTGCCCTTTTCACTCCACGACGACGGTGGGCCCTTGCTTCTGCTGTCAGACGCTCGGACATTCTCTTAATGCGCCTCGCATCGCGGGAATCACTGAAAGTAACTAGATCTCTAGATGGCAGTATGTTGAGCTCTTCCAGGATGTACTCGAAAGTAGCATGACCCTTGTTGAACCACAGGATTGCCATAGCTGCGGCAGTCTCGACAACCGTTCGGGAGACAAACTTAGTCTTGGGGCAAAGTAGCCAAATTTTGCTGTTCAGGGATTTTGATGCGTTCTGGGTTTTCCCTTTGATGCATCGAGCAAGGAGCTTCTCATCCGTTAGCCGCTTATAAATGGGCAAAACAGTCAATCCCTGTGCTTTTGTCAGGAGAGGTGTGTGGCGTGGTGCAGGTTCACCAAGTGCTTCAGCGCGTTGATGTTTGCACCACGACTCTGTTCCTGCAGGGCAGAACTTGTGGCTGCCAGCATTGTCAGTAGAGCATGAGTGGAAGTACGAAGCCCATACTGCAGTGTACATATCCCGTACACCCCCCTGTTGCTTGTTATGGCAATCTGATAGTATGTTTGGAGCTTCTGAATGGCTGGCTCTTTCATTTTCTGCCCTCGTGGTAATGGCACATGCAGCTTCCGTAGTGCGGTGCCAAGTCTCTTGGCCACATGATTAGTGCAGTCTTCTTTTTCTATATTGACAGCACCATAGACTTTTGACTCTGCAACTGCACTAGTATATGCTTTGCTGTCACCGTCACTCAAGAATGTCATGAAATGCAGTGGGGTGTCATAAGTCAATGTTCTCTGCCAAATGCGCATTGCAGCCTCCGTTTCCATGGCATGGGAGGAACAGTCTGCATTTTTTTCACAGACTGGGCCATGGAATGCCTGCCACATTTCTACGTCTGGGCCCATATCCTTGTGCCTACTGCATGTCAGGCAGTAATTTGATATGACCTCGAAGTCTAAGCAGAGGCCAGTATCTAAAGAGATAACTGCGCCAATCCCGTTGTGGCTTTTGTAGCCCCTCTTCTGCGAAGTGCCGTCGAACATAACAGCCACATCAGTTTTGCCTGCTACTTCTTTCGTCAACTCTCTGGATCGGCGCAAGTTTTCACTCACAGCTGCCATGGCAGCGGTGTGCACCTTCTTTGCTGTCGAAAAAAAATTCTCGGTGGTGCATTGGCTTTGGGAGTCCAATAATGGAGCAAAATCTCGACAATTGCTCATGCCCAATGCCGACAGCGCGTGCAGCCACCACCGCCTTCACATTTACAGCAAAACTATCTCGGGAGCTCCCACTGTCGTACCGTTGGCTCACTCGGCTGCTGCCGTCCGCCGTAACACGCAGTGACGTATAGGAGCACAGAAGAACAGTCGCTGAGAATTCGCTGTTTTCGCAATGAAGTTCGAGGAGCGACGAAAGTCCCTTGCGCTTTTCTGCCGGCTCCCGAACGGCAAGTTTTTGAATACCGCAAGCAGGGCATGCCGCACCTGCCACAAGTGCCGTCAGCAAGAGGGTGTCGCACAAAACTGTCGTTGCACAAACCTCATCGCGCTGTCTTTCGTCTTTTTCGAAGAAGCCGAGCTTCTTTTCCGAAGCACTGACGAAAGAAAGTGCAGCGTCTGTCCCTTCATCGCAGCCACTGTCGCTCGCGCACTCGTCGATGCCGCCGTCAGGCCTAGCACACGTAGGCGCGTTCTCGTTCGTCGCCGTCGTTCGGGGCGCTTTACGCCGCCTTCCCTTGAACTTGTGCTTCGTTCGAAACTTCTGCGGTCCCACGTTGCACTTTTTCGGGCTTGTCATCGCAGAAATATGCGTAGACGCGCAGAAAAGCAGACGGACCAAATGCCGATGGCCGCCACCAACACAGCTGACAATGACTCGGTAGCCAATGGCGATGCGGCTTAGGGTGCCGCGCGTTTCAAACCGTTCAAACCACGTGATAAAAAGGCCTCGTTTTTAATTTTTTTTTTGCCCACGTACGAAACTGGCGGTCGTCGGAGCTGTAAGAAGAAGGCCGGACGCAACTTTCCCAACCGATCGCGATGGCGGGTGGCACTGCGACGGGGAGCAGCGCGCAGTCAAAGATGGCCAATATCGGCGCAAATTCACGAAATTTTCAGCCACCGCGATGCCTTCATACACATTTTTTTTTGCATTTTGCGGTTCGAATTTAGTTTTGAAATTTTCACAGATGAAAGAAGAAGGTTTGAAGATTACAATGCAATAAAAATGAGAAATACGAGAAATTTCGCTAAAAACGCGATTTTTCGACTCGCATCTCCCCTTAAGCTCCCTGCTGACACGAAGGTTCTGCAGCAGCCTCTCCACCAGGCGCTTCTGATAGCCGGCTTTCGTTGCGCGTATAACGCTTTGATCCAGTGGTCGCAGTACACACGTAGTGTTTGGGGGCAAAAAACGCAGCTCGATGTTGCTGAAGGTCGTACTGCAGTCGTGCGATAAACAATTGTCCACGAGCAGGCACACCTTGCGATTTTCGCCTACCAAATCATTATTCCATGACGATAGCCATCTGCTGAAAAGCTCCCCGTTCATTCACGCTTTTGAGTTTGCTCGGTAGATAACTGTAAGCGACTGCCCATTTTGAAAACACCGCGGCGCCGTGCTTTTCCCGATAACCAGAGGTCGAAGCTTTTTCGATCCGTCTAAATTTGCTGCCAACAGCACGGACACACGAGCTTTGTGGGCCTTGCCGCCGCTTGTCTTGGCGCCACGACACGCAAGTGTCTTGTTTGGCAACATTTGCCAAAATAGAGCGGTTTCATCCGCATTGAAGATATCTTGGGCTCTATTTCTTGCTGCCATATCTCGCCAGTTTTTCTCGAGCCATTTTTCTACTCTGTCCAGGTCCGCCGCTCTGCTTTCACCTGTAACAGCTTTGCCAATGATGTCGTGCTGTTCTTTGAACCGCTGAAGCCAGCCTGAACCGGCTTGGAAATCATTCCTGCCAAGCAGAAAAGCAAGGTCCTTGGCTTTCTGCTCGATCATAGGGCCAGACACCGGGATGTTTCGCGACCGAACGTCCACAAACCACTTGTAAACGGCCGCTTCAACATCTTTGTACACAGCAGCACGCACACGTCGAGCGCCACGGGAACCTGGCCTTTTGTCCGACTTGGCCCTGATGTCTGCCTTGTTCTTCAGTATAGTACTCAAGGTGCTCCTTGGAATTTTGTACGCGGCGGCGACGTCGGACTTTTTTTTACCGCGCTGAACCCGATTGATGATTTCGAGTTTCGCAGCGAACGACAAATTTTGCCTCGTTGCGCAAGCCATGATGACAGCGTGCCAATACAGTTCACAGAGCACCAACAGGCAACACCACAGACCACGCTGAATCGGCAGCAGCAGGCACACAAGCATAAAGAAAAAAAAAATGGCGCTCACTTCTACCGCCTTTGCGTCTCGAAGAAAGCACAACGGCCTCTGATTGGCTGTAAGCGCTGTGAGCGGGCCAGGATAATTTCTTGGAGGAGGGTGTTCGCCCGCGCACAACCGGGTCTAACCAACTTTTTCTAGGGTGGCGCCGGCAGTTTTCCTCGCCACCGCGAGGGAAAGCTAACTTGCTGGGGCACTTTTGACCCACATGGAGTTTGATATATCAGTTGTCGTTGCTATTTTCGTTCGATAAAACAGTAACTTTTGCTATATATTCTCAATGTAAACTTACCGTGTTTAGGAATTGGTCGATATACGGGATAATTTGATATAAACGGGTTCGATATCGTCGGGCTCGACTGTATTCCACGTGCACGCAATTGTGTGTTCTTCATGCCTGCTGCACTGTGTACCGTACATGGGTGAAGCGAGTAGCTTGTTTTAACGCAAGCATTTTGCAAGTAATGTGCGCTCTTCATCTTTGCGATTGTCCAACGGTTCTGTACGATGAGGCATGGTACGTTTGGTTGTTACTTATTGAAACATGCAGTATATGCTCGTTGTCGGTGTATTGAGATTTCTAGGAGCCCTCGCCCTTCAACGCTAGCAAGCTACTTTTGCTTCTACAAAGCAACACGCATTACATAATGGTCTCGGATGACACGGTGCCGGCAAACCTGCTAACGGCAGAGAACGCTCTTGTTTCGCTGTCCATCCGCGCAGGTTGTGCCACACGTGCAGCTGAGCAGATAGCTTGCAAGGATTGTGATAAGCTTGTTGGTGGTAATACACAATAGCATGTTCATCATCGGCCACCACCTCGCCTGTGCTGTTTTCTGATTCTTTGCCATGAAGACATCGCCACAATCACGCGGATGTTGTAATATTTGATCGACCGGTCTTGCTGTTACTGAAAAGACGTAAGACCTTTTGTGGCACATTGTGACGTCGACGAGTTGAGGAGCAATTCTGTTAGACTAAACGCCGTGATCATTGCTTCTAGTGTTTATTTGATTGATAACAGGTGGTTGTAGCTGGAGAGGGCTGGAGAGAGTAAAGGTTGTGGTGTGAAAGCTGATCACTTCATGTCGCCTTCTATTTCTTTTTACTTTTTTTCCTCACTGCCATTCTGCAGGGAAGAAACACCTGCAAAGCATTTGACTAAAGTCTGTAAGGAGGGCACATCTGCTCATGTGCCCCCGGCGGCAAGAACGGCGGCAACGCCAGCTCATGGGACACAGGCCCACCTGCCCGCCTCGCGCACACCTGTGCGTAATAATGAGTGCTCTCTCTCTCTCTCCTGGGAGTCGCCAGGACCAGGAGCGCACCATGCGCGCTTCTGCCACTTCGCGCTTTGTCAGCGGCAGGGCAACCGCAAAACATGCATGCTCGTACCAAAATGACAAAATCTTAGTCGAAATTGCTATACTGTCGGTGACAAAAATTTTTATATCAAGGATGTCTCTGCTGTTGCTTTGTTACCTAGAGGTTGCTAATACATGTGCTTCTATGGAGTTACGGCAGGAAATAAAGAAACTTGGTTACGTATATAGAAAAATTTGTTATATAGAGGTTCATTATAAACAGGCTTAACTGTACAGGCGCTTGATATTGTCCCTAAATGGCTTATTGTGCCACACATTAAGCGCCTGCAGCAAGACTGTCATCCCTCCCGGGATAACAACGAGCTCAGTGCGGGAGTCTAGCAGCAATCGCTTCACGGGGACCGCCAGATGACAACAAAATGTGTCAAGCACAAGCATCAATGGGAGCCCTAGCAGTGCTCCGGGCGGTTGACACCTATGGACTTGATTTAGTCAAGTATGAGCGATTCATCCATCCACCCCTTGTCCTGGCAGTGGACGACGACATTTCTTGGGAACTTCTTCCCCTTTGGCAGCGTCTTTTTGTAGGCTGACAGCTTGCACCCATCCTGCCGTGCAGGCCAGCATTACAGTCACCCACGTTTTCTCATTACCAGTTGATTGCATGGTAACTTGCCTCGAGGCTTTTTCGTGAACTGTCAGAGCTGAGGGCCTATCGAGACACACAGGCATCTGATCCGTGTTTTTGATCTGGCCCAGCTGAAATGAGACTGCCTTCGCAAGAAAATCACGTGCTTCTGAAAGTCTACTAGCAGCTCTCCGTAGTTTTTTATTAGCTTCTGTGATATCGACATTCGTCAACGTAGGGAGAATCCAGCGCGGTGCATGAAACGGGACACCCAATGTTTGCTCGCCTTAAAGACTACGTGTTCAATGCATTGATCTCGCACGATCTCCTTTGCCTTTGCTTGCAGCAGCTCCATTTGATAGAGGGATGTGCGTCTGTGCTCCGGAACAAAGTTTGCCAGTTCTTGTTCGTCTGGAAAAGTTCCATGTTTCGGCCCACAAAAGTTTCTTTGCTGGCTGCAGCATACAAAGACGGCTTCTTTCTGCTTCCTCCAGCTGCGAATGCACCACTCATCCGCACCAAACTTGCCCCGCAGCACAGTTACCGATGGTTTCAGGAGCTAAGATAGCCTTTCTTTTAAAGGCAGCCGAATACTGCCTTTGCGGAGCTGGCATGGCATAAAGTCACAGATGTAAAATCGGGGTCGCTTTTACGTGCGTCAGGTGGTTGCAATGGCCACTGTTGCACGCCTGTATGACTAACGTCACTAGCGCTACAACGCTACTTACTGCAGAAGCGTCCACACCTGCCCGTATTGCTGAAACCAAAACTACGAATTCGGGTCGAAAATTCTTGGGATACGCACATAGTCCGAGACAGAAATTTTGCATAGTAAAATTTAGAAAAAAAACCCCGGGCTATATGAGAGTTTTTACAGTATGTACCTTATTCCTTTTTTGGAAAGTGCGCTCACACACATGAAGTCATCACCCTGCATTTTGGCATGCTGCTGTCAAACGACATGATGTACAATATACACGTTTGTTTTTGAAACGTGTTATTTATAGTTACGGCTGTCAATAGCTATGCACCCATTTCAGTTGAAGGATGTGCTTGTGGTTTGTTGTCCCCCATGTTAATGTCTCTGTAAAAAAAAATATTGTGTCGAGTATCATAGTAGCACATACTATTCTTCTTTTTCCCACATGATAAACTTCTTTCCAAAGTGAGGCTTGTCATGCTGTTTGCCCTGGCAGATATTTGAGAGGATCTTGTACATATGGGCCATTCGACATCCAGCCAGTGGTTATGTCCAAGGCATGAACGACCTCGTCACCCCCTTTTTTGTGGTCTTTCTTCAAGAACATGTGCCTAAAGGTGAGTCAAATTCTTATTTGCTTCTGCAGTACTTGAAGTCAAAACCCCTAAACTTTGGGCAAGGTTTTGCTTGGCAATGCATATCTCAGTTGCCAGACATTAGAGGGGTTGTTGCCAGACAGCCACCAGATTTGGCAGAGAAATTGGCTCCTGTAGTTGTGACTTCCCCTTGAGGGCTTTGTGTCATCCGCGGTGCATTTCGCGTGTGCGTGAGCGACGTTGGCCGTTTTAATTGACAAAATGAATGTAAAATGCACGGTGCCGAAGTCGGGGCACGTTCTCTTGCTGTGTGTGCAGCTGTGCAATTAAGAGATCGTGTTTCAAAGTTAGGCAATCAATGACGTGTCGTCCGCCGTGCATTTCGCGAGTGCGTGTGCCGCGTTTCAATATAGGCCGAACTCGTGTCGGCAAAAGCGGACTCTCTGCACAGCTGATGGTGCCGCGTCGACCATGCGCGACGTCGGAGATGCTACGCTTCCCTTAGCAGTGTCATCGCAAGACATATTCTTTGAACCCGTGTACACATGAAATATGAATATGCCAATTAAGGCTGGCTGATTGGGGTACGTCGAATATGCTACAGCTATATACGCCTGGAAGGCTGATTTATCGCCTTAGTGAATTAAGCGCAACTCGTTCCTACTTGTGAATGGGACACCGCCCGACGAGCCACCGTCGCCTGCAAGGCCCCACCCACAATAAGCACAAACGACCAAAATTCCTATTAATGAATGTTATTCTCCCTCAACTCGAAAGAGCACACTATTAAAATGCATAGGGTGAATCTCTTAATTGCACAGCGGGGCAAACAGCAAGAGAACGCGCCTCAATTTTTGCAACTCGCGTTTTACATTCATTCCGCTAATTAAAATGACTAACGTCACTCATGCACTCGCGAAATGCACCGCGGACGACACAAAGCCCTCACGGGGAAGTTACAACTGCAGGGGCAAATTTCTCTGCCAAATCTGGCGGCAGTTTGGCAACAGCTTACGCAACGCCAAAACGAACCTAGCCAAACTTGAGTGCTTACTGACTGGGCTTGCTGCTCTGCGAAGCACGAACGCCCAGCCATGCGCTATCAGTTTCTGCCTGATGTGAGAGATTCCGTGGACTGTGAGGTAGTACCCTAGCTTTGGAAACAGCTACGCAGCAACAAAAAAGAAATAAATTTTATATTCACTTTACTGAAGTCACTGGGGTTGTAAAGAAACTGTGTGACGTAGGAACTTTCCTTCTTTTCTTATATATTTTTTTACAGGATTCGCGAGGCAGGCTTAAAGGGCTCCTAAACTACAGCAAATAATTTGGACTCTGTTGAACTTAACGTCCATATGAGCACTGTTGGAAAATCATTAGCCAATAACAGTTGTCCAATGTTTTGTTGTATGTAAGCACCTGGCACGTTTCGCTTGAGTCGGCAAAATGAACGCGCAAACATAAAAAGCTGCGACAAAAACACAACCTTCATTCTATGCAAAAATAGATAAGTATAGTAGCAGAAACACAAATAGGCCTGACCAAACAATTAGTAAATAACGAATACATATGTAGTCTAGCGAAAGTGCATGCGTTTCCCACACCGTGTCACTTACCATACTTGTGAAACCACTGTTTGCTTACGTTTGTAGTTGGGACACTGTCACGAGGCTCTGGTTTGTTCGCTGTGTTGGCGCTGGTGTCTGATGTCGTAAGGCGCTTTGCATATGAGGCGAGGTTTTTTGGCATCATCCAACTTTGGCACAATGAAGCATGTGCCAGCTGGCACTCCTTGCGCATGCCGAGCCTAATCTGGTCTGTGATTGCTTGGCGGGATGGACGGGTGGCAGCCAGCCTTAGTTTGTCCACACTTGGCAGTGCTAACGTTGACGTGTCTTGGCAGCTAGATGAACTTGAAATTTGAAGCTGTAAAATTGAAGCAAGTGGTCAGCAGCTCACTTAGTCTGGTACTTGGGCAGGCTCTCGTTTGTCTTTTAAAGCCCTGGGGCAGGACCCAGACTGCGTAATCTCCACTGTTCCCTCTGAAGCTCCGCCATCAGGCCATCATGTTCTTTGAACCAGCCCTCCAAGATTTCATCCCTGCGTGCACCTCTAGTTTCTTTTTTGTCTTTGATTTCCCCGTCATGTTCACATTTCATCTACTTGTTTTCTTCTTCTTTTACTATTTCTCTTGTCATCCATGACAGTATGAATCGTGATTAGAGGCAAGGGCGCTGTGGCACGGAATTACAAAAGTTAATCGCACAACACTTTGAAAAGTGACAAGTGTATGGGGTGTTGTTGCATCAAACTAATGCTTTTCCCATTGCTACTAAAAAATGACAGACTTAACGAAACTCTACGATTAAGAGGAAAGAATGAGTTTGTTAAACATTGAGAAAATCATCCCCATAACTTTACATCGTGAATTCTCGAAGTACAAACACAACACGCGCAGGTCATTGGCATCCACATTTGGGGGTTTCGTACATTCGCCAAGGCCAGTGGGTCTGGCACAAATTTGGAAGGGCAGCCACTTTAGTAATGCTGGTCCTGCCATTGCTATTCAGTGGGGTGTAAGCCTGCATATTACAAATAGCTCCAGCACAAAGTTGTTATGTTGAACCATTGCTGAGTAAGCATACCAAAAAAGGAAAAGTTGTTCTTGTGAAACATTTACCATTTTGACATTTGTAACATTAGGTTAATGTTTATTTGATTAGGTTACTTAAATGCTGGAGATGACTGTTGCTATAGTTCCTTGGAAATTTTCTGTATAGTAATTAGTATACATATCTTGATTTTACTGTGTGGCTAATCAAAGCAGCTACTTTTCTTGGTGTTTTGCAAATAACCTCAGGTATAATGAATATTGTGCAAATTTATTTTCGCTGTGTGGCTGATCAAAGCAGCTACTTTTCTCGGCATTTGACAGATCAGCTCGGATATTAGCACTCTAGCAATCTTTCTAAGCACTTTTTTACATGTTGACCTTACTACAGCGGAAAAACGATTATACGACTTTCAGGGGATCACGCAAAACTGTCATATAATCCACGCATCGTATAATCGTAAAACTAAGATTATAGGCAGTGACACTCAACTTTGCCAATAAACGGGTACAGACCGCCTGAATAAGCCCGTGACACAACCTTGTGACTCTATTGTGACTCTAATATTCTTATTGGTAGCAGCTAATGGCAGCATTACTAAGTTGGAAGAGGTGCAGTAAGTCTTTGTTTTCAATTTTGAAGAAATCAAATTTAACACTCGTCTTTCTACCAATGAACAGAGTCCGAAAATTGCCTGCGCGTGAAAACGAAACCGAACCCGCATTGTCAGTAGCCTCCCGTCACAAGAGTCGACACAGTGTCATCGCTATCACATAATGGCAACTGACCACAAGTTTGCCTAGAATGCCTTCGATCATGACTGAGCTGTGTACGTTGCAATTTGTTGGCTTGTAAAGTGCAACTATAGCGATCTCCCGCATATATGAATGTTGACATGAAGTGAAAGTTATTTTGCACGGTGAAAACAGCTGCATCGTGCCCTAATGCTTGCGCAAGCCTGTGACTGCAAGTGTAACAAAGGCAGGATATCAGCTGTGTGGAGTCCAGGAAAAGTTT
This sequence comes from Rhipicephalus microplus, assembly GCF_043290135.1. Lineage (NCBI taxonomy): Eukaryota > Metazoa > Arthropoda > Arachnida > Ixodida > Ixodidae > Rhipicephalus > Rhipicephalus microplus. Next base: position 79,577,260 of record NC_134704.1, read on the forward strand.
CCTCGGGTCAAAAACGAGAAAATATCAGCTTTTCGGCTGGCTGAACCTATTCTGTGTGGATAGAGCTTGACTAGGTAACAACCCCAAATACCTGCACATGAGATCAAGGCATATGTAGAAGGGCATCAACTTCCAGGAGAACAAATTTTCTATTTTAAGAAGACATCCTGTCTCTCTATTTTTCTAAATGTCAACATGGGGGAACACAAGTTCATATTTTGCATTCGTGAATATTTGGACGATGTTCGATCCAAGTAAGTGGTGCTTTTTTTAAATGCGAAGCATTTATTAGCGAACTTAGGCGACTTTTAGCGTGTCTATCTATTTAGCCGCCTACGACTTATAGCTCTCCTGGCCGTTAGGATGAAGGTATCAATACCAAACTTGTCATAGCATAACATGACTGTATAAAGAACATATTTGACTAGTCATAACATGAAAATCATGATACGTAAGTCATGAATGTCATGATTTACATTTAATGGTCCTACAGCTCTTGCAGTGGTTTCATTCACATGGTATGTTGCAAAACTGGTACGGTATGGCATGATTTCATGGGGAACACATGCCACAGACCCTAATATCAAAATCATGACATGGGTGTCATATAAGAACATGACTACATGCCACGCTCATGATGCGCTTGCGGCCGTTTCGCCAGCATCACATATACCAAATTTGGTATTACAGTACGTGAATGGATGACAAAGATATGTGACTGGTGCAAACATGATAATCATGAAATGCATGTCATGTAAGAACATGACTACCTGCCACGCTCATGATGCGCTGGCAGCCGTTTCATTAGCTTCACTTATACCAGATTTTGGTATTATGGGACGTGAATGGATGACGAAGGTATGACCTGGTACAAACAAAACATCATAAATATGAGATGCCTCTCATGTAACAACACAACTACATGCTATGCTCATGATGCGCTCGTGGCCGTTTGGCTAGCTTCACATGTACCAGACTCGGTACGCGAATGCAGGACATAGGTAAATGGCACATTCAAACATGATTGTCACGACATGCATGTCATGTAACAACATGCCGCACTGATGATGCGCTTGCGGCTCTTTCGCTAGCTACACATATGCCACATTTGGTATTACGTGACTCCAATGGATGACGAAGGTATGTGACTGGTCTAAACATGATAATCATGAGACGCGTGTCATATGATAACATGACTACATGCCACAGTCAAGTCGCCAATACATTTCAACGTGACATGATGCGCGTGCTCGCCGGCGTTCATTTCATCGGGTCACGCAAGCGCCGGTCCTGTCATATACTCGCAGGTGCGTGCTGCGCTGCGTTGCTTTGACGCATGCGCGTTTCAGCGCGTCCAGCATCCCTCTATCACAAAAAGAGGAAGACTCAATGACGTCTGGGTAACGCATCGGCGCGAAATGCAGCATTTCGCGCCGGTTGCCGTCGAGCCGCGCCGATGGACGCTGGTCGCGCATGGCATCAGACTATAGAGTGCTCGCGTTTTCAACGTAGCGGCGCTGTGCCCAGCGTGCACATGCGTCAACGCTACATTGGAATACATTGGGCCGTTTTACTAGCTCCACATACACCAAATTTGGTGTTACGTGACGTCAATGAATGACGAAATATATGACTGATGCAAACATGATAATCCTGACACGTGGGTCATGTAAGACCATGACAACATACCACGCTCATAGTGTGCTCGCCGCCGGCTCGCCATAGGTCCACATATACTAAATTTGGTATCACGTGACGTTAATAGATGACGAAGGTAAACGACACATTCGAACATGATAATCATGACACGGAGGTCATGTACAGCATCGTTTACCTCCCCCTCGTAACGTTGTGCTGATCTTAAAGTGACATATCAACATTTCTCATTCGTGCTTCGCATAAAATTTATTCCCACTCTACGTGGGATCTGCCAATTTTTTTTTTCTGAAGGTATCAGAAAGTCGTCATAAAATGTGGGTTGGCCTAAAACTGTGCCGTATAACCAAGGTTTTTAATACATTCTTTCAACGGGAATTTTTCCCGAAACCAAGCCTATTCGTCGTAAAGAGCGGGTCGCTGTGAAACTGGGGGACATATAATCGCAGTTCTACTGTACCTAAATAGGGGTGCGTGAATAGATTCAGGTTTTGAATCATTTCAATTGAGTCATACGTTCATAATCATTTGATATCCTGGCTGCGGCGGCTGCATTTCCGATGGAGGTGGAAATGTTGTAGGCCCGTGTGCTCAGATTTGGGTGCACGTTAAAGAACCCCAGGTGGTGGAAATTTCCGGAGCCTTCCACTAAGGCATCTCTCATAATCATATGGTGGTTTTGGGACGTTAAACCCCACATACCAACCAACCATAATCATTTGATAGTCAAATCATTTGATTTTACTTATACGTTCATAGGATCTATAGTTCAAATAATTTAACACAGCAAATGTCACAACCTTAAGGTGGTTAAAACTCACTCTGATGCATGCTTATCTTAATGGAGATTTATTTATTATTACTGCACGTAAAAAGGGGGGGTCTCATACGTGCGAGCATATTCCACAACAAAAATTTAATACTATAAATACAGTCGCTGGAATTACCAGTTGTCCTCACCCGAGTCATCATCCACTCTTCCTGATGGAAGAGCACACACTTTGCCAGCACGTCTCCAGTATTTCTACTTTCTCATCTGCGAACTATCTTGGCACTTGGTGTTGCATGTGACAATCTCATCGCACCGTAGCCATCTTGTTCTCTGGAACTGATATTCCAGCTATCTCCCGCTTCTGTGTGTACCATAAACTGCCTTTTTGTTTCCTTCTTTTTACACTTACTCATTCTCGGCTTGCTAGGGGCAACTGCTACGCATTATCTTTTTGTGGCCTCTCAAATACTATACATTCGAACCCCTTAGTAAGACACACTGATGTAAGCGACAAATTGATATAAGAGAGGCTAGTGTGCCTAGATTGAACTAACTGCTGATAAGGAAATGCATATGTGGTACCCTGCTTATAAGGGACACCTCGTGTAAAGGACGAGAATTGCTTCCCGGTGTATATCTCTTATAAAGGTGATGAATTTGACTGTCATGTGGGTCTTGCTCGAGAAGGAGTTGGGCTCGGAATACTTGGGTGACAGAGTCATCCTCGTACTCGTGCTTTTCGGGTGTGGTGTCGGTGCTGCAGAGGCAGAAGTGGAAACGTTCTCGGTGGACCGCTTGGAGCAGTCGGTGCTGCAGGACATCGAGGCAGACAGCTTCTGGTGCATGAGCAAGCTGCTGGACGGCATCCAGGACAACTACACCTTTGCCCAGCCTGGCATCCAGAGCAAAGTGAACACCCTCAAGGAGCTCATACAGCGCATCGACAGTGAGTAGGGATTACTCTCCTGATTGGCACTCTATGAGAAAATTAGGCTTGTGCAAATAGGGATTGTTAGGCTTTAAGTGCATTCGAAGTGAATGGTAATGTTAGCCAAATCAAATTTGAATAGTATATATTACATATGAAGAAAAATGGACATATTTCTCATAAACAGCTCACCTGCACCGCATTAAAAAAAAATATATTAAAATAAGGCCTGTGCAAACACAATTTCTTGGGTTATAAGGAAGTGGAAACAGCCTTGAATAGTAGCAGGATTTGACATTTGTTAGTATTACATTGTACATAACATCATAGCGTAAGCGCAGACATCCTGTTTATTCCATCTTCTTTTCCTCCTTGCGGTCGGTGGCCGCTGAGTGCGTGCCATTGCACAGCACTATAGTCGGTAGCGACGCCTAATATCACAGTTAGTATGCAAGTGATGAACTGTAAAATATGGTACGTTTTAAAATTTACTGTGCTGAGGGAGGGGGGGGGGGAGCATATAAGCTGCTATAACAAGCTTTTAAACTTCAAAAAAGGATGAATTGATGTGAGGGTAATATATTCATTTAACCTTGAAGTGGGGCTTGCTGGCCGTACAGATTTTTTTTTTTTTCGAATAGGCGTTTTTGTGGTGTAGCACTCCTCTACTAAGTGAAGCCACCTTTACAGGCAATTGCATGCAGACTAATAATTACCTTTTCGTTCATTTTGAATACTTTGAAATTTTCAGTTATTTAAATTTGAATTGAATTGAACCTGAATACTCTAATGTTTGTTCTAATATTTGAAGCGTTCGAATGTTAGCACAAGCATAGAGAAAAAGTTAATGCAGATGTGAGGTTTTGCTTTACTGTAAAAGTGACACTAAAAAGAAAAAGGATTTCTTTTGTTTAAGCAAACTAGCTTTTTGCAGTAGCAAAAGCAGCGCTCTTGCTGCGAGGAAAACTTTCTGAAGCCATAAAATTCACTACCACTGAACCCCTTTATGAGAGACACTGATGTAAGAGACAATTGGGTATAAGCGATACCAATGTGCCGACATCGAAGCAGTGATTGATGAGAACATGGTACCGTGCTCGTAAGAGACAACTCATGTGAGGGACAAGAAGGGCTCCCTGAAGTGCCTCTCTTGTAAAGGGGTTCAACCGTTTGAGAGAATACGGGTGACACCACCACCTCAGATCTGCCACAACAACTCATTGTGATGTATTTTAAAGTGTGTGTTTCGACATATGTTATACTTTCTGAATTTCATTTTTATGGCTCATCCTCCCCCCAAAAAATTAGAAAAAGGAAATATGTATCTTTTTGTTCCACTGCATCTGAACAAATGTATGGGTGTAGGGACCTTAGTCAGGAAGAGGTAATCTGCCTTCAGTCCCCTTAAATAGAGTCTTTTCTTTTTTTTGATGAATAAACAGTGAATGAATGAGTGAATGAATGAATGTCGTGGAATTACACGAGATTTGCCTAGGCCTTCTTATTAAAGAAGTACGGACACAAAAAAGTTTTGTAGTCAAGATAGCCTGTGGGATCGATTCCCGTGAACATGCATTTATCACCTGCAAAATATCAACAGCTGCTAGAGCTTGGAAGTTATTTTACATGCATTTTGAAGTTTTCATGCGCAGTTAAGCACTATACGCGGCATTTCACAATATTGACACCCTCAAAGGTGACTACGGCACGGAGTAAGATAAGAGAGGAGCGCTGACTCCGCTCGTCCAGAAGGGACACATCTTGCAACGCCGCTTCATGCTTCGCAGTTTGTCTGCCAGGTGGTGCTACGAATGGAGGAATGTGGCGGAGGCGAGCATGCCTCGAGCAGAGCCGGGGGCGGGGGCTCCATTCGTCGTTGCCAACGGCACGGACGCGCGCTTGGCCGTATTCATGGGTCTGCTCGCCTATCCGTTTTGTTGTCCGCATCGCAAATGCATTACCTCTGCTACCAATTCTTTCATGTAACGAGCGCGACTATCGCAGTTTGCGGATCGATGGTATGAGAAGAAATCACCCAAATGTATCGTTATACTACTTTTATTCGAAACAGGCCAAATGCCTGACGTCTTTAACGTGCACTACACAGAACTATACAATGCCACTACAACGTACATAAACATAAATATGTAAACTTAGTACATGAGGTAACATTGCCAAAAGTGAGCTTCGATTGGGGCACAGAGGGTCTCTGTTGTCGCTTATAGCAGTAGAGCTGCTTGCACCACTTTCTGCCGCACATTATTCGTTGGAAGGCGCACTCAAGCTGTTGTCTTAGATCCTTGCCAGGCGGCCAACGAAGGAGTCCTCTCGTAGGCAGGGTTGAGAATTTTCGTTATCTGGGCAAAGAAACGCGCCCACTCTGTATGCGGTTGTAGACAAATTGATGTCCTTTCGCTCATCAGCGCCGGTGTATGTTGGTTCCTCCTGATATTTAGCGTCATTGAGTTGAGCCACGCTTACCCCAAAGATGGAACGAATTGCTCCTTTTCGAAGTCAAGGCACTTTCTTTACATCTAGTAGAACATTATCTTTGTGTTCGCTGAAGTACCTATCAAACATGAGGTGCTTCTCGAAGCGTCGAGTACATATTTTGTCCTTCGATTTCAGGGGTCGCATACTCATGGGTGCTTTTTAATGCCACTGATGCAGTAGCAGCGAATCACATGAGGCCGCGAAGAGCGAAATCATCTCCCACCCTTTGCCACAACCAGACTTGCAGCCGGGAACGAAACACTTCATTGCGCTCTGTCCGGTTACCCAGAGTCTTCAAACACAAATACGAAGATATCTTGTCTCTTCGAGCATGAATAAGCACATTCAAGACATTTAAGACTAAAATGTTTGGCCAAGACTGCCGCTCAGGCGTCTAGGCGTGGAAAACAAGCGTACGTCTGCTCTGCTGTTCTTTTTCAGCAAAATTTTTTGGCTGCTTTGTCTAAAGATCAGTAAGAGTGTTTCGCATATGTTTAAAAAAAGCGGTACGATGTTTTTATTTCGCATTTCATTATGAGTATGCATACTACATACGTTTCGTTTGGTTTTCATACTGAATCAGCCAAGCAAACAGTTTTGTAGCACACGACACGCGCCACGCTCGCCGCTCCCGGCCGCTGCAGGTTTCTGCCAGTTCGTGCATGTGCTCAATATCACAGCTGTACAGATGGCACTACGCATTGTGATACGTGCCGAGAGAGGAGGAAGCATTGCGAAAGCAGGAAGAGGAGCGAAGGAGGTGAGCAAAGGAATGAGTGAGACCACTGCAGGCACGATGTGTCCTGCGCGAAACTGTGGGGCGGCGTTGGAATCAGCACTCCTCTCTTATCTTACTCCGTGCTCCACGGTGACTCTACTTACACCATGTCATTACACTGCAGTCAATACAAGTTATGATGATGCCTTAGCACCAATTTTCATTTTGCCGCATTTTCTCTAGCAGACTGTTTCTCAGCTGATGACTACTTCTCGATTGCTCTAGGGGCTAGTCTATGGATGTGTCGCAGGCATTGAAAGTTTTGTGTTTGGCTACACTGGTGTCCCGTTTCCTGTCTGAAAGGCCCTCTTGACGTCGACTCAGTGGTGCAATGGATGTGACGCAATGGTGCGTCACAGTTCTGTGTGCTGACGTGGTTGAGCGTTGACGAGCTGGATGCTGTTAGTTCATCCAGTGGCTCCTGGTTTTTGGATTATCTCAAACCACAACCGAGACTGGTTGGCAATGAGGAGCTTGTTAATGATCTGACACGTGCTGAAGCAAATGATATGCCGTGTTTTTTATGACTGACAGGCCCCCAGCAACACACTGTAGCAAAATAATGTGAGGCCAAAGTTTTTGTGCCAGTACCTCTTTAAAGGGCCAGTAAACAGCCCTGAGGTCCAGAAATTTTAAAAAGAAATATATGTACAGTTTTTCTTTGCTAACATGCTGCTGCAAGAGTTTTGCAAATACATGCTATATTAAGGAAGTTACAGGGGGTTAAAACAACGGTCTAAGCTGTTTTTTAATTTTCGCACAGCCTTGCCCCCCTTCTCCCTTTCATGAAGGGGAAGGCGTAGCCCATCGTCGTGACTCCGCCTGTTTCGGCAACGTGACACCACGTCAGCGATTGACGTCATCGGCGAACTCGATCACTTGCAACGCACTTCCGTTTGCTGCGAAGTGTGGCTGTTTACCGTTTGCCGCACCAGCAGCGGGTCAACCGTGTAAGCGTCAGGTGTGAAGTGTCGACCACAAACGATCAGGTCCCCAATGTACGTCGCTGGATGGCCGATTCGCTTCAACCATGCAGCGCGCAGGGCCCTATCGTGAAGCACCCGGTGCCGATGCTTCTCGGCTGCCCAGTCGCTCGATTTGCAGCCGACGACACAGCAACACTTTTTACCTGTGTTGCTCATGTCAAGGGCCAAACACGTTCTTACGTATGCGCAGGCGCTGTAGTTGAGCAAGGAGTGTACATGTGCACGCCACAACTGTGAGGCTGGTTCTTTCACCGCAGTGCCAAGAAACAAGGGGCATTTTCGTAGCTGTGGGTGGGAACAGGAAGTGACGTTGACTTCACTATTGTTTTCTCACACCTGATTTAGACCAATCGGCGAGCTGGGTGCTGCGTCATGTCGTTGATCACCGAGTTGACGTCACTGCGCGTGCAAGGGAGTTGGTCAGGCGTAAGAAAGATGCGCGGGAATTGTTTTTCGAAATAGAGGCTCTGCGCGGAGTGCAGCGCTGTAATATTCAGAAAACGTGATTACTGTGGACTAATCTACGAATTTCTGAGCTTGTATGGGGGCATAAAAAAAGTCTGAGCCTGTTTACTGGCCCTTTAATACAGTTAAAATTAGGTTTGTGTGACTAGTAAGTTTTATGTTTGAAAGAAAAAGTGATATTGGCCGAATATTCTTTTATTGAATTTGGGTAGTATATATAGCATATTATAAAGACAAATGGAAATATCTGTCATCACCCAACTAAACTGGGCAGTATTTTTTTTTATTGAAACAAGGCCTGTGCAAGTGCCATTTCTTTGCTTCAAAGGTAAACGAAACAAAGTGAATGAAATTGCTCTTAATGGGGCCCTCAAACATTTTTCTGAGTGACCATGGAATTAATTCACTTGAAAAGTGTATTGCTTCACAAATTCAACGCCGCAAAAATTTTAAGAATCCGTCTAGTACGAGCGGAGTTACAAATATTTGTCACAGGCTGCAATTGCATTCTCTTTTCTCTCTTACTGACAAAAGCACTAGAAGCTAAGCAGGTAGGGATGGGAGGGGTGAATAAAAGACGTCACGTGCACCTTGTGACCTTGGGCCCTTTTTTTCTTTGCCTTCGAATACACGGCTTTTTCAGTGCGATCGCGCTCACAGGCCTGAACAAGTGACGGCCTCTCGCGACGATCTCTATAACAACCGAGCGCGCCATGTTGAAACAGCCGATGGCTGATATATCGGCAATCTATGTGTGATTTTTGATCGTCTTCCATCATTCGTAGAGAGAAGAGAAAGCAATTTTTAGCTGACTTTGATAATTTATTGTGAACTCCAGGCCGCATGCAGCGCTATAATATCTCGCTCGGGTGTTCTCAGGAGCCTTTACTACCGATCGGCAGCATTTTCAGACCATACTAAATAAGTGTTGCATAGCCGGTTTAAATGGAACTGGCTGTTATATGGTTGGTAATGTACTTGAATTCTGGCCCCTTATTCATCTCTCAGTAAACGAAATTCCTGTTAAAGGAAAAATATTTTTCTGGACCTTTCAGGTTTCATTTAACAGGAGTGCACCGTATTCATTTTACAGGAATGCCTAGAACAAAGCGTTGCCTCTTACTTGTGTTTTGATGTGTGCCTCTCTCAGCGCCACTGCACGACCACCTCTCCAAGCACTGTGTGGAGTTTCTGCAATTCACCTTTCGGTGGATGAACAACCTGCTGATGCGGGAGCTGCCGTTGCACTGCACCATTCGCCTATGGGACACGTACCTGGCCGAACCCGAAGGCTTCTCCACTTTCCACCTCTACGTGTGCGCCGCCTTCCTGCGCTACTGGTCCCCAGCTCTGCTACGAGAGAGGGACTTTCAGGTGCGTGCACGTATATGACTCACTCATTCATCTATGCATTTGTTTGTTGACTGAATCCCTCATTAATTAATTAGCTCTCTAGGTCTATGTAAAGTTTTGAATAAACTTCTTCATTCGACCATTCCTGAAAGTGCCCATGAGCTGTTTCATTTTTTGCAAACGGTGCACATTCTGCACAACTCCAGGTGGTAGAAAAAATAGAGCCCTTCACAATAGGTTCTCTCGTAATACCGTATATTGCTGATTATAAGTCAACTTCAATTATAAGATGACCCCCCCAACTTGCGACTCCTTCTAGGCAAAAAAAATGTTGACTCTGAACACAACCTTATGCTGCGGCCATAGCACACCAGTAAGTGTTTCAGAAGAGGGAGTGATGCAAAGAAACATTTATTTGATCGTGAAACATTCATCACCTGAGAGAAGCATGCAGCAGTCACGGTTATTGCCGTCGCCTGAGCCACTGCTGCTGCTCACCGTCAAAAGGGATGCTGATGCCGCACCTGCAGAAAGCCGCGCGGACCGCATCGGTCGGCAGTCCTTACGAGGCTTCATTAACCCACTGCGCCACTTCACACAAAGAGCTCAGTTTAAACTCGGTTAGCGGGGTGCACATATATTTCGCAACAGTACTTCCTTCAATATCACCGTAGCTAGGACTGAGGCTTTTGCTTCTCTGGTTGTGAAGCAAATCTCAAACCGCCTCCTAAATGGCAGGGTATCGCCCAGACTTTGGTCCGCAAAAGGGACCACGTGTCGTAGCGCACGCGAAGATCTTGACCCTTTCATTTCTCCATTTCCTCGCGCACTTTTTCTGACACATCGAACTTTTACCCTGCTTCAACGTTGCTTTCCAACTCTGCGTGGAGGATCGCTTAGCTCTTAAAGCAGCGCTGTACTGTTGCCAGTGTAGCAATGGCATTTCGACGTTCATTGAGCAGCTTTGTAAATTGTTTACACCACTGTCTGCAGGCGAGGGGAAAAGCTGAAATGACAAACAGGCGTGAGCTCGAAAAAACGTGAAGATGCTTGTGGGCGCTTGCGTGCGGCGCATGTGACTGGTCATGTGCATTAGTTGCCACCTAAGTGTTGCCAGCTCACACGGTACTGCCAGCTTTATTGTGGAACGACCATGGTGCTTTGCGGGAAATCTGAATTTTTGTATTGTCTAGTTAAAAGCGCTGTTAGGGCACTCTGTCCACTAAAGTGAGAAACACATGTCACGTCTTTCGTGAACGATAAATGTCACATTTTTTGCAAGTGAGAGATAAATGTCGGGTTATTCGAGACAAACGTATGTCGCAGCGAGCAATAAACACATGCCATGTTTCTTCGCGAGCCAAATGCACTGTCATATTCATATACTGCAAGTGCTGGTGTTGTTGCCAATTTTGCCCGACAGTTGTGTCGATGCGGTGGCGGTACCATTGAAACCGCGTCATGAGAAAATGCTGTATCTCGGACCTCTAGCCATCATAGCGGTACTGTAGTTTTACGATCGCAGCGGCAGATGGCAAAAATCTCCGGTTCCAAAAACGGCGCTCGTGCGTTGGGAGACAGCAGTTTTCGCCATTCCTTTGTCTCTGCGGCTGATGTTATTTGATGTGTCGAATAGCAGTGAATCGAAGGACGACGACCTTCCGTTGGACCCCTCAGAAAAGTTGACTTTGTGATTCCTAGTCAACCCTACGATTTCGCGCAAAGGTCGATTCTGATTATAGGTCGACCCCCGAACTTTGGGAGGCCATTTTATGAAAAACATATATACAGCAGGCTTGCGATAATTCAAACTCTGATAATTCAAACTTCAGTTATTTCAAACAAAACTTAATTTTTTGGTTGGCCTTTTATTCTTTCAATGTATTTAAAAGGTTCTTAATTCAAACTACATCATTTGGTTGCTTCATTCTTTTTGGAGGTCCATACCAGAAAATATCAGTTGCTTTCTCACTACCATTTTAAAATTTATGTGCCTTTAAAATTTATGTGCCTTTTTATTTTAAAATTTATGTGCATTTAAATTTATGTGCCAGTCGAAAAATGAACAATAAGCACTTGAGGCTTTTAAGGAAGAAGGCTTTGCAAATAAACAAATGTTTGAATCGAAGCACACGCATGGTAAACCGTGATGTTTCTCATCTGGTATAGAGAGCTTCGTGCCGAAAGCACGTACCTATAGCAATGAAGCACTTGGCAATTCACGATTTCTTTAAAAGATCTTATCAGCAGTAAATGGCCAATGAACTTTACACCCCTGCTTTCTGTTCACAGCTTGCAGTTGGGGCTTAAAAAGACTTTTAAATTTTAATTTTCATATGTGATAAAATCAATGCCTTATCATAATGTGTGGTGTCACCCACTCAAAGTTAACTGAGAACTTCTGATAATTCAAACTTCTTAATAATTCAAACAAAATTCAGAGGTCTCTTCGAGTTTGAATTAACGAGTCAACTGTAGACTTATAATAGGCAATATACGATTATGAGCGGAGATAATATTTTTGCTTTTTTGAAAGGCTCTAACACTAACCATGTGCATTACATTCCCATAGTTGAAAAACCAATGGTAATCTTAAGAGAAGACAAACACCAGTTATCTGCTACTATGAGAAAGTTGCAGTGGCATTGTTGCACTGAGTGTGTTAATTCATAGTGTGCCTATTGTGATTGTGTGCCGGAAAACTTTGCCAGTCTCACCTGATTTAGTGTTTCTCTTCAGCATTCTTTTCAAAAAGGCCATGCAACACTTTTCCACGTAATCGTTGGATGAGTTCACTAAGACAGCTTATTACCTCATGAATAATTGCCGCAAAATTTTTGAAAATATGTCAAGTATCAGCAGTGTTACAAGAATTTGTCACAAGCTTCAAGCGTTTTCTCTGCTCCTTCATACCTATGAGCCCGCTGAGAGTTAACACCAGGGAAAATGACAAGCGGGTTGAAAGGTGTGTTCATTTGTCACCACACTTTTTCTCCTTTTGCTTGAATGCATGGCTTACTTTTAGTGTTACTGCATGTGTGTGCCTGGGCACCTGGTAGCTTCCAGCTGTAGCCACAGTAACAATGCCCCTCCTCATGATGTTCAAATCAGCCATTGACCGTGTACATTGGCATTATGGCATCATTTGTCGAGAGAGGAGAAAACGATTTCTAGCTGACTTGTAAAGCAATCGTGAATTTGAAGCCGTGTACTGCGCTCGAACGTTTGGCTTGAATGTTGTCAAGAGCCTCAAGTACCGAACGGCAGGGTCACCTGACTATGCTGGGAAAGTGTTGCAGGAACCCTTCGTGATCTTTTAAGAGCAGTAGCGAGCATTCATCAATCAGCTTGAATAATAATCGAATCCCATCATCTTGCTCTTGCATTTCAGGGCCTTATGCTTCTCCTTCAAAATCTGCCAACGTACGACTGGGGCAACGAAGAAATCACGCTTCTAGTGGCAGAGGCATATCGGCTAAAGTACACCTTCGCCGATGCTCCAAATCACCTGCAAGCCCGGAAGTGATGTCAACGGACTGATGTTTCTCACACGTGCGTGTGTGAATACGTGCATCCACGAGCCTCGCGCCCAGCCACCCATCCGAGGACAGCAGACGCTCGAGACCAATTAGAGGGAGGGCCAATAAACGAGGACAGTGTCGAGCTGACGCTGACGGCCGCAGGAGGAGGGCAGCGATAACGAAAAGCATTGTGTGTGCTCCTTTCGCAAGTCGGCGGGGAAAAGGGCGTAGGAAAAGCGAGAAAGTTTTCAGGCCATCGATCAGTGCTGCTTCGTCATGCAAATGTTGCCCGCATGATCTCATCAGATGTGGCATGGACTGATATCTGTCAACATTTCCCCATGCAGGGCACAGCGCTGCAGTTCAGGTGGCGTCCTAATGCGCGTTCAGGCGCAGTTTGGTTCACTGTGAGTTTAGGTTTGGGGCAAAGGCGTACCTTTGCAGGAAAAGTGAGCAAGGTGGCATCGCTGACAGGGAAGCTTTGTTAGCCAGCTATCTTGTTTCTTGTTTTAACACTTTCGGAAAGTTTTTCTCTGAAAAGACGGGCTGCGCAACTCATCTTGGAAGGGGACGGGCCTTGCCTTGTCACCCGCCTGCCTGCAAATTTTTAACTGTATATTTTTGTACATTACACACAAAGCCTCTTTATGAGATTCCCATTAAAGCACAGCGGAGTGGATGTGTTGGGGTTGCTCAAGGGAATGTGAAGTGCCTGCCAGATTAATCTGTGTGGTCCCGGTGTTAGCACACAGGGAAGTCCAATGTGCGGGCTTCTCTAGGTTGTAATCTCTGGATAAGTGATGAACTTTCTCTTTTCCCTGTGCAATGTGACCTTCAGCGTGTTTTGACATGCTGTTTTTTTTTTTCCCGCCATTAGAAGTGTGAGATTAAAAGTATGTTTGAAAGGTGGACCTTCATGAGTGTTCATTTAGTGGCGGTGGCACTTGTGTTTCAAGGTTTGAGTTGTTCTCACATGTTTAAAAGCCTCGACGTGCAGAAACTTTTTTGGCTGTTAAAAAAGGGATTGTATCCTTGAAACATCGATAAAATGAAAGAACAGTCATTCAGCTCTGAGCATAGGTCGGTGAACTCGCTCATGACTTGACTCACTCGGACCCACTCAGACTCAGTTCGAGCCGTGGTTCGAGCTTGGGTGAGTAATATTTTCGCAAGTCTGAGCCCAAGTGAGTCCAATTTAAGGAAATTTTCTTGAGTGTGAGCCCGAGTGAGTTCGGCTCAGAAAAATGTTGGTGAGTCTGAGTCGGAGTGGGTCCAAAGTGCAATAAATATTTCTTCAGTGAGTCTGAGTGAGTTCCACTCTGTTTTGCCAACCTAAAGTCGTAACAAGTCTATCTGCAGGATTACTATCAGCTTTACTTGGATTTACAGTTATTCTCATGTCTACTCACACATAATACGGGTGAAGCTTCTAAAGCTGGGGGTCTGGCCCTCCTAGCTCGTCGCGATTTATCACTGTCTAGTTTGATGACTCACTCAGCAGGTGCAGACAGACAGACGGGCAGACAGACAAAGAGAGACAGATGTACGGACGGACAGAGAGACAGATGGACGGACAGGACAAACGTATGGACACACGGACAGATGGAAGCAAGAACGAACGGACACACGGACGCTTCGCCCCACTCATGATCATGTGTTTTTTTTAAAGCAGTGTCATTCATACCCCATTTCAATATTCATTGATTGGAGGCGTGAATTACGTAAGGGGATGCCTGGACTCCCCCCCGCCCGCCTTGCACTAACTCATCCAGAGAAGTACTTGATACTCAGTATAACTTATGCTGTCATCTGTTCCAAGAGAATTACTTTACCGGTCTTGCACTCAGACATCGTGTTCCAAGATATACTATGTCAAAGGGCATCCGAAAGAGCATCGCTTGCATGAGGTGTTGGCGGAAAGAGCATTCGCACAATGGCACAAGAAACGGACTCGTGAGTCGACTCACTCGGACTCAGACCGAGGCAATTGTAGTGCTCTACATAGGTGATACAGCTTTCACAGTGTGAAACACACATAGTTCAAATTCTTTTCATAGTGCTAAAAAGAACCTGGCTGCTAACAAGAGTTCTGTTGGGCTCCTATACCTTGTTGGTGAAACATGGATGTTGGTGAAACATAGATCATGTATTGTTTTCTGTGATTTTTGTAGTAGCTTTGGTCTCCCGTATTGTGTATATCTGAGGGGTATCAAGACACAGGGTCTCACAGCTATGCCTTCTCATCTACGACGTAGGCTCCTGCCCTTTGTGGTTTGTGTAGATGCCAGTCTTTTTTAGGCTTTTTTTATGAGAGGCACAGAAGCACAACTTGTATTGCCAAGTGGTGCCAAAAACCAAACAATGTGTTTGATTGATGTGTGGGGTTTAACGTCCCAATACCACCATATGATTATGAGAGACGCCGTAGTGGGTGGTTCTGGAAATTTCGACCACCTGGGGTTCTTTGATGTGCACCCTAATCAGAGCACACAGGCCTACAGGATGTTCACGTCCATCGAAAATGCAGCCCCCGCAGTTGGGACTCAAACCCGCGACCCGTGGGTCAGCAGCTGAGTACCTTAGCCACTAGACCACTGCGGCGGGGCAGACGTGGTGTTTTGCATCAGCTGACATTCCTCAAGATATGTCTGCGGTCTGTGTAAGATAATGCAGTCTATCATTTAAGCTAGACAAGGCATGAATGAAATTATTCTTGGCTTCATAGGTAAGATGTTTTTTTGAAGACTTTCAGCTTGTATTTGGTATGGCACTATCTCTGAACTCAAGCACGCAGACAAAATGCTGCAAAGCATGCACGATACCCACATACTAAATGTCTTGGTTTTAGCATGTATAAGCTGAAAGACAAAAAAAAAAAAAAACAGCTTGCATCATGTTCTAGAGGAAGGAAGGAAGGAAGAGCCTGGAAACTGTGGCACACACCCACGCTGGGGTATTCGCCAAGAACTGGGTAGTTCTGACAAAATACTGTTAATTTGTTAGCTCACGTTTTTTAAACTAATGAGAAAAATGGGAAAAATTAAATATGAGAAATGGACAGTTTTAAATACTGGATATAGAAAACGAAGCAGATGGTTTCAGCAACAATAATAAATTAAAGAATGAAGCAATTTGGAGAAAAAAAGTGAATTAGGAGTAATAACATGTTCTACAAACTGAATTTTTTTGAAGCTTTAGTAAAACTCCTGCAAGGCATCGGCAACTTTCCCGTCACTGAACCCTAGAGGCAAAGCCCCCAACGAAAAGACATTTGGAGTGTATAACTGCAATCTTACAAGATGGAAGACCGCATCTAATGTGATTTTGTGCAATGCAGTGTATTTTTTTACGTTATATCAGATAATGTGCTGTTGTCTCAGAGACTCGACAAAACCAACAATTAGGGGAAGCAGCCAGACCAGCTCTGTGTAAATAAAAATTTAGATAAGGAGTATGACACCTCAGCCTTGTGATTGCAACTTCAACTGCACGCATGTCTCGTATTTTACTGTTTCAAGAAAGATTTAGGTGCTCAAATTCCGATGTCTCTATTATGAACGGCAAAGAAAATTCTTTTAGCATCATTTTCCTCCTAAATCTAGCCCCTATAACGAACTTAGATGCTGGTAATTTGTTATTAACTGGACCATTTAATGAGTTAGCTAATGCATCCGCCATTCTTTTGACGAAAATTTCTTTATGCCTTGGTACCCAAACCAATTTAACCAACTATAGTATACGGTGGAACTAATGATTTGAGTGAGAGAAGAACACACCGACAGTGAACCAGTTAGAATTACTACCAAACTAGTTGGTGCAGTGAATTTGCGGAGAGTCAAAATTATCGCAAAAAACTCTGCTACAAAAATGGGTACAAAATCTGGAATGCGTAGAGAAAATGACCACTCTAGAATAGGGGCGAATATCCCAATTCGACATTTTTCTTTACTTTGCAAAGCATCTGTTGAATGACTATCCTTATTTTTGATTGAACCAGATAAACATTCTGAATAGAATTTAAAATGCGGTCTGACATTAGTTTCGCCTGCTTAGGAAAAATTTCGTGAAACTGTATTTCGATAAAGGTGTTGCTATCACTGATCGGAGATATGGCACTTATATTGACATTTAGGTTGTCAAGAAAACTCTGTATATGAAGAAATTGGCCTTTCGTGAGGAAAAGCATCACTCATTATGCAAAGAGGCACATGGTAAGCAACAAGTTGCAAGAAAGAAACTCTCCATGGCATCGTAGATTTTTACGGCATCTGGCCTTGCATAATGGTACGGAAACACTTTATTTAGATCCGTCGGTGCTCGAACCAGCATGTGGCGGGCTGCTCCCACATTGGAACAGACAGGCTTATAGACTCTCTGCCACTTGGTGGGCCCGTTGAACTGCCCATCGTTGTGTCATCAAATCCAGACTGCATAGCATTGCATCCAACTTGGACAATGTAACATGCTCGTCAACCTGTAATGCAAGGCACATAATTGTTTGTTCTAAAAAATGTGATACATATCTTCATTGTTCTCCAAGAAAGCGGGGTCTTTAGCGAAATTAGGAAAATTTTCACTGGTTGATTGCAGCTACATTACAGAAAAAATTTTTGGCAGATTACACCAGCGATAAGTAGTAGCCCAGTTTCTGTTGAAAATACCCATTTATGACGATAGGTTTTCGGTTCGTCGGTCAGGGAACGATTTGCTGAACAGCTTGGGAATGCTTGCAATCCTTGACTACACATTTGCGCGCAGGCACTGACGTGGCGTGATATTCAAATATGAAACCTTCATTTTTCTCTTATAATGTACCTAAGACATAGAAATTAATGGCAATAAAATCCTAGTAATTTATTCATCTAAATTGACAATGTGTCACTTCAGTGGGTTGGCATTTACCAGAGCCATTGCAAAAAAAAAAAAAAAAAAGAAACACTGGTACAATGTAACGAGGATTTTTCATGGAGTGCTGAAAACAAAAATCATTCACGGAGTGGTGAAATAGCGCTTGAGAAGCGCATTGTGCTCCGCCGTGGTTATCTAGTGGCTAAGGTACTCGGCTGCTGACCCGCAGGTCGCGGGATCGAATCCCGGCTGCGGCGGCTGCATTTCCGATGGAGGCGGAAATGCTGTAGGCCCGTGTGCTCAGATTTGGGTGCATTTTAAAAAACCCCAGGTGGTCGAAATTTTCGGAGCCCTTCACTACGGCGTCTCTCATAATGAAATTGTTGTTTTGGGACGTTAAACCCCACATGCCGACCGAGAAGCGCATCGTGTTTTGTTTGCATTTCCATGGTACCATGGTTTGTCGTCACGTGAAGTCATTAAAGGGGCCCTGCTACGCTTTTCAATGTGGTTAGAAATCACTGACGATCGGAAGTCGAGCCTCCTGAGAACACGCGAGCCAAACATTGCAGTGCAGCACGAGACCTGGACTTTACCAATAATTCTCATAGTTGGCTAGAAATCGCTTCCCCTTCTCTCAACAAAGGATGCCATATACTCAAAATGGCCACATTTTAAACACTATGTCCTCGGAAATTGATCGATTTGAGCATCGTGAGCTGCATAGTTGCCACGGCCGCCACGTGCCTACACGCGCGCGCTTGCAATCACACAGAAAGTAAGCCGCGCGTTATAAGTAAAAAAAAAAAGTGCTCATGGTAATTTAAAACTATATGAAATCTTGCCAATCCCCCAGAGTGGTTATGCGCCATATTCTGTAAGGCCTAAACAAGCAAAACATGACGCGCTCACGAATGGGCGCTCGTTAGCAGAGACACATAAAGCCCCTTGATTGAGAGGAGAAGTGCTTGAAGCGCCGCGTGACAAATCTTTGTTACTGCGCTCGTACTTGATTGATTCTAAATTTTTTACGGCAGTCGATTCACAAGGCAATAAGCTTCTTTAGGTAAGCAATTAGACGATTACTTGTAATCGTGTCGAAGGACCTCCTCAATGTTTCGGAACCTGTGTGTTGCTAGAAAGCTAACTTTTCCACATTCGAAATGCGCGGGAAGTGGCCTCCTACTTAACTGTATACGGTACAATGCTTACAATAGTAGTAGAGACAAGAGCATAACTTGGGCTAAGCGGCGGCCAAAATTAATTGCCACCGAGGGGAAAAGGGTGTCTGCTGCTGCAAGTAAGAAGAAAATGCCACAGGGTGGCAAATCGGAACAGCGCTAACAACAACTCTACTTCAAGAAGGTGTCAACGATCATTTCCTCAGTAGGACGTCACGTTGAAAACGTTGGAGGCGTTTCCCTTCCTCCCTCTCGCGCAGAGGCGGTGGTTTAGTGTTTTGCCCGGCGTCGTCAGCCGTAAACTTTCTCCGTTTCCCCGGGAATCATCTGGGAGCGAAGTCCGGCACGATATAGTTGGCTATTATTGAGCTGATATCGACAAACGTGTTGCATTGCGGTGACACCTGCTGACGCGGCTGCTGCTGGGGAAATCGGCGCGGCCTCTTCGCAACACAATTGAGCGCAGTGGTACAGCTGTACTGATGGCACATGACTGATCCAGAGATCGGCTCGTTTGCTGCTTTGGAAGTGATGTGACGAAGCAGCTATGGACTTGAGATCAACCGAGTACCGTCCGCTCTTTGGCGGCCCGGTCGACAGGCCACTGTTCGACGAAAATAACTCGCGGGTAATGTGAATTGTGCTTTGGATTTGTTCTGTGTCGTTTGAGCCGTGCCCGGCGCTGTGTTTCGAACGTCCTCCTCGTGTAGTAACGTCCCTGAAAAGCTTTCCTCATTGGCGTTTGCATTCGTCAGTCTTTTGATTGCGGAAGGTGCGTGCGCGTTGGTGTATCTTATAATCGGCAACCTGCAAGGAACACGGGAGTGCCGGAGCCCACGCACAAACGTGGCGTTAGACGAAGCATGCTGTTCGAGTATTTGATGTTGCTTTGATCTTGGCGCAGGTGTTTCAGTGGTCGCCGTCTCGAACTCGCGTTGTGGTTACAGCACTTTCTTTGTTTCGTTGCATGCGCTGTCTCGAACGTTGTATTGCGGCTTTTAGCATACGCCTTCTGTCTGAAATGGGTGAAGTGCTATGAATGCCTGGTAGTTTTAGTGTTTGCTTTCGTAACCGTGAATGCTTGAACGAGAATTGTACTATTTTGCTGTCGTTCCATTTCTCGTTGTAGGAACGTATCCTGCATCTCATCGCAGGAGCTGTAACTGTAGTTTTTGTTTTGGTAAGTAAGTACCACATTTTTACTCGCATTTTTATTCTGTATCGGGTCTAATGAGTGGGAGTTAGAAAAATACGTTCCTCTTTCCAACTTTACTTATGGATGTGCTCACTGTTAACGCTCAACAAATCAAGACATGAGACTCATCTAAGGGGTGCATGTTCATACTTCTCTTGCGCTGTCTTTTTTAACCAATGCAATCACATAAGTGAAGACATACAACACGACATGAAGATGAAGTCATACATGTGTTTGTGTTGTGCCGATTTAATTCATCTTGTTCCCTGCCAAAAACATAGCACAACAATGTTGTGAACTTGCAGCACTGCTACAGCAAAATGTGTGAGTGAACAAAAGCGTGTGGAATTTCCCACATTGTACTGTTAAGATTTCGACTGGATGCTGTGCAGCATGAAATATTTACAGTGGCATATTTTGCGAGCATTGCTCAAAAGTATCGCTACAGGGTTGAGGATGCGTAAGCTTGGCTAGATGACTCAAATACCTGTTCAGCGGAGCAGAGTAAATAAGGAGCAAGTTCTCGGAGACATAGTTTCTTCACCATATGCGTGACACTGCAACCTTTTAAAATTGTGGGAACGTTAACTGACTCAGCAGCTGCTATTGTATTGTGCTGTGCCAATGTGAAACTAGCTGCGGTGGTTGCATGTTTGTATAGCATCTTATTGTGCGAGCATTGTCGACTAGTATGCAAGCAGTGAGAATTGCAACCATCGTTCCATTTATATGCTGCATATTTTGTTCATGCATTCAGTTGCATTCTGTATGCATCTGCAGCAGTAGTTGATTTAAGCGTGCTTCAGCTTTAATTTGCCGATGTGTGTTTTTGTAACCCTCGAAGATATTTGTGGCACATGCAAGGACCAGAACCCTGTGCACAATGTTATATAAAAACACGTGATTAAAATTTATTCCTTGGCAAATACGCTCAAAACTACATCAGGGTGTAAAATTCCAATGAACATGGGCATCTGGTTAATTGCTTAACAGGCAGTTAAGGTCTTCTGCAGTAAATGGCTGTGTGACAAAGATGAAAGCATCCTTATTTTGTCCCTGATCACAGTAGAAATCATGCATGTAACTACTCTTGAGTGTTCTGCTTTAGATCCCAAAGCCACGAGTTCATTTGTGAGCAGCGACCACCACATTCTAACATAAAAGCACTTGTGCTCCTAAATTTCAGCGCGTGTTGCTGGTAGTGTGAAGACGTATTTTGAAACTTGAGGCACTCTAGCAAATATTTTTTGTGCCTAAGAAAGTTGCGCTTGGCAATATGAAAGCTGTGAGTGGTTAACACCAATAATGTGTATACCCCAGTTCACACATAAAGTGCATCGTTGTGATGGCTAGCGAGACCTTTTGCTGCAGATGCGTTTGCACTAAGAAATAATTTGATGTTATTACAACCCAGAGTAGAATTCTCTTTTTGTTTTTGCAGTGAGTAATAATTGAAAACATTTTGTGCCTTTCACATAATCCCACCTTGTTAAACAGTTATTTCATTATGCAGTTAGATTACTTAGCGTATATTTGCTTTAATTTTTTGGTATTTCATTTGGTGCTCATCGTTGTGTGTCGCTCAGGCAATTGTGCTTGGCTCGCGCGAGCGTTTACAACAACAAAAGCTGGCCATGAGATGGGCGGAGTTATACATTCTGCCAACTGAACTCCTTGCGCAACTTCCAGGAGGTTGCAGCTTATGTGTGAAACTAATGATAATTTTCACAAAAAGTGCTACTGTTATAGCTTTTGCTGATTCACGCCTTTAACAAGTTTCTACAGACTTTTCTGCTGACAGAACTGTATTGAGTGCTTCTTGATTTGCTGCATGCGGTTGGGGGGGGGGGGTTTGATTCGGTTTGAAGGCTCACTCACACCTGCGAGTTCCACCTGTCATGTGACCATTTGCAACTGGTAATGAAAAGGTCACTCAAGGCTACTGATATTCACAGTGCCTTGCAATTTGTGCCCGTCGTCTCACAGGATTGATGTCTGCTCGCATATGACTCGCATCGCCATCAGCCCGTAATATAAGCTGACTCCCTGTACCTGCGCTCCTGATTAGTTCAGACGATTGCGACAATAGCCACACGACTGAGGCAGTCGTCGCTTAGGGACTAAAGCCGCCATTCGGTACCATTTGTGACCAGTTTCTGTATAACTAACGGTTGCACGACTGCTGCCAGTCGCAGGCATCAATTAGCCTGTAGTCATTAAATTCTGGATATATATCACGAATTACATGTGGTGCCAATTTTCAGGGCTCAGTTTTGTGAAGAGTGGGCTAACTTGTACCTAATTCATGCAGCAGTGCAATGAACACCATGCACATGGAAAGAGCAGAACGGGACACAGTAGAGGCGACTTAATGCCTATTGCACGTGATCACATTATAAAAAATGCCACCGAAGGGAAAGTGGAGAGGGGTACACACAATTACACTAACCTAGTGAATCAAACTGGCGACTTCTATTTCTTTCTCAGGTTAATAGATTGACAGACAGCTAGGAGCATCTCTGTTTGTGATCTCCACCATTTCAATGATTTATCTCTTGAGCTGGTCGGAATATCTGGCCAGTAAAAAGCGCGTGGTAGAACGGCAGCATGCAGCCGCAGTGTGTGCAATGTGTTGCAAGGTGGCCTGACAAGGCAACTGTGTCAATGTTATGCCTGTGCTCTTGCCAGTGATTGTTATTTTAATTTTGCATGAATTGTGTAGTGCTGCCGACTAGCTAGTCAAATCGTCTTAACTTTCTGGCAGTTGACACATACTCAAGCGAGTAACTTTTGTTTCGTGGCACTCTGTGCGCAATTGTATTAACTATTCTTCTTTTCCCCATTTCAGATTACATTTATTCTTGCATTCTTTTACTCTGTCCGGCCACCATGTGCAAGGCACATCTATTATGCACTTTGCATCATTTGCCTCTGTTTCACCCATGCAATGCTGGTAAGATATTATTTTTTGTTTTGAAATTGTGCACATATATTTTGTGCATGTGCGGTACGTTCATACCTCGATGTAGTGATGTTATTTGCAGAGCAAAATTTTGCAGTATTGGGTTTACACTGGCTGTTTGTGCATGGCAGATTAAAAAAAAGAATAGTGCGGAGATAAAACACTGAGGGCAAGAAGAGAACACAACAAAGCATTTCCAGCGCTTCCTTGCCTTATGCCATATTGAAGGCACTTATTTATGTTTAGTGAAATTTGGTCTATTCTGCCTGGTATTTGGAACAAGGAAACAAAAAGTTGAACGCCTGAACTTTGCCTTCAAAAGTAGAACGCTATTGTGTAATCGGGCTTTATTTGCATTGTCTTCTCAACCGCTGGCCTGGCATCGCTTTTCTTTTCGGTGGACACCTTAGTCGTGCAGCAAAAAACAAACATCAGTGCATGTAACGTTAGCCATTTCAAACTCACTGTAGAATGCCTAGTGCAAGTACTTTTGAGAAGTACCCACTGGGCGTTTTTAAGGTGCCACACGCATCTGCACAGTTATACATTTTGTTGCGAAATTACTACAAGAGACTCAGTTTCAAACCTCTGTATCTCCGCCAGCGGAGGAGGGTGGGGTGAACGGCCTTCGCAAGAACTAGCGGCGCTGTAGTCAGATTTTGCACTACTCGGTGCATCGTCAGCTGGGGCGACATACTGCGGCGACATACTGTGGCGGGACACCATGCTGCTGCTCGCTGCGAGTTTTTTCTTGTACTATTATCAAGCTTAAACGTTCATCATGCTCCCAGTCTACATTCTCACATTGCATTTGTGGACTGCTTATGTGAATATCCACAAGGTCATCTGTTTGGGCGGCTTGGATGGTTTCCTCATTGCAAGTTAGCTGAGAATTGATGTCCAGCCTATATCTAGCTGCCTGCATTGCATTTGACCTACAAGTATGGGACATTTTAGGTGAATGGAAATTTTCCGCTTAGATTTTATGACGACCGCTATCATATTGCTACGTAGCTGACGTATCAGCAGTCAGAAGACGACAACGAGGAAGTGGTCTGTTGGTTGTGCGAGCTGCTTCCATCTTAGCCGACGCCATACGCATCAGTTTAAATATAGATTTTAAATAGGCACGCCTCGTGTCATTTTCACGTAACATCTTTTTGGTGAACGTGCTGGGTACTTCCCCGTCTTCATCACGAAGCTCCGCAACGGCCGCATCATCATAGGTCCAACCATGTCACAGGTTGAACAACCATCGTCTTCGCCTGCCCCTACCGTGACTTCTACATACGTCGTTCTGCCTCCTGCTTGTGATCCCGGTGTATTTTCCGGTCAGGATGGCGTTGACGTCGACAAATGGATCAACCGGTACGAACGGGTCAGCGCAAGCTATAGGTGGGACCCGACTCTTATGCTTGCCAATGTGCTTCTTTACCTCGATGGCCCACCGCGAGTGTGGTTCGAGACGCACGAAGCGGAGATTACGAGCTGGGACTCCTTTAAAAAGAAGATCCACGACCTTTTTGGCGACACTGTTGGGCGGCAGATCACAGCGCGGAATCAACTGGCGGCTCGTGCACAGACGTCGACGGAGTCGTACGTCGCGTACATTCACGACGTCATCGCCCTATGCCGCCAGATTGACGAGCACATGAGTGAGTCGGAGAAAGTGGCCCATGTGCTGAAAGGCATAGCAGACGACGCATTTAATCTTCTAGTTTACAACAACGTTGCCACCGTCGACGCCATCATTAAAGAGTGCCGGCGGTTCGAAGAAGCCAAGAGCCGCCGTATTACTCAGCGATTCACCCGGCTACCCAACACGGCCGCAACCTCATCGTGTGAAGCCGCCCGCCAGTCCCCCACGTATGACAACATCACACGCATTGTTCGTCGGGAAATCGAAGCCGCCTGTCCGGCTCCTCTTGAGACACCCGTTTTCGCAACGCTCGCCTCTGACCAACAACAGCCGTCAGTGGCGTTAATACAAGCTGTGGTGAGGCAGGAGTTTGCGAATCTCGGACTTCCATCAGCATGTCCCTTGACTCGCCCTGAAGCCTCGTCCTACTCCCGAGGACACGCTCGCCGTTCACCTCCAACAATGCCCTTCTGTAACCCTTCGGCATGGCGAACACCCGACGACCGGCCTATTTGTTTTTCCTGCCACCAGCCTGGGCATGTTTCTCGCTATTGCCGCCGCCGTTGGTCAAACCAACCACGTCAGACTTTCTCTACCTCGGCGCTCATGCATCCGACGACCCCTCAACGTTCAGTTGCCGCACCCTTCAATTTCTATTCGTCGTCATCTTACGAGCCTTCCACTGACGCCCCTTTGCCCGGTCGCCGCTACCCTGACGCCCCTTCGTCCGGTCGCCGCAGTTCTCGCTCCCCGTCGCCGCTACGTCGCCAATCCCGCTCTCCGCCACCTCGGCGCTTTTTCTCGCCGAGCTTCTCTGGACGACCGCAGCAGGAAAACTAGATATTGCAGCTTATAGAGGTGAAGCTGCAATACCAATGACGGCCGAAAATCCTCTACTGACGCTTCCCACGCACCATAGCCTGCTTGAAGTACAAGTCGACCATGTTCCTGTGACCGCCCTCATTGACACAGGTGCGCACCTGTCTATTATGAGCGCTTCTCTACGCTGCCGCTTACAAAAGATTATGATGCCATCTACGACGCAGGCAATACGTGTTGCCGATGGGGGTACTGTACCAGTAATCGGAATGTGCACTGCTCGTGTCAGCATTGCCGGTCGTCACGCCGTGGTCATTTTTGCCGTGCTAGCCTGCTGCCCTCATGACCTCATACTTGGCCTTGATTTCCTTTCGGCACACTCAGCCTTAATTGATTGTTCGTCTGGTACCCTCAGCCTTGATCTACCAATCTTTGCCGACTACTCTGCAAAGCCCACCAGCCGCTTGAGCCCAACCACTTTCGTTCGCCTGCCACCTCGAGCCGTCACGTACGTGTCTGTCATCGACCCCTCCCGTTCCTGACGGTGATTATATCGTTACGCCGACTACTGACGCGCAGTGTTACTGTGCCCTATACCGTCGCGACCATAGCGGATAACTGTGTGTTACTTCCGGTCCTTAACTTTGGTTTTACCCCTCAAGTGTTGCCCTGCCAGATGTCTCTAGCCCAGCTAACTGCCATAACAGAGGACGATGTCAGTGTTGTCGCTGTATCTGCTCTTGATCGAAGCGCAGTCTCACGGTCACCCAGATCAGACGATGCTATTTTTCGAAACATGATTGTATCGGAGCTGTCGCCTCACCAGGCCGACGCCCTCTGCCAAGTTTTGGCCTCATACAGTGACATTTTCGACACTGACGGTCGTCCCTTGGGCCAGACTAAAATTGTCACTCACCGAATCAACACTGGTGACTCTGCGCCCATTCACCGTCGGCCGTACCGCGTGTCAGCGTCTGAGTGAGAAGTGATTCAGAAAGAAGTGGCCAAAATGCTTACGAAAAACGTAATCGAACCATCAACGAGCCCTTGGGCATCTCCCGTGGTATTAGTAAAAAAGAAAGACGGCTCATGGCGTTTCTGCGTTGATTATTGCCACCTCAACAAAATTACCAAAAAAGACGTGTACCCTCTACCACGCATTGACGATGCCCTTGATTGCCTCCATGGCGCCACCTTCTTTTCATCTCTCGACCTCCGATCTGGCTACTGGCAAATTGCTGTAGATGAAATGGATCGAGAAAAGACCGCCTTCGTTACCCCTGACGGTCTTTACCAATTCAAGGTCATGCCATTCGGGCTCTGCAACGCTCCAGCGACCTTCGAGAGAATGATGGACACGCTCCTACAAGGATTTAAATGGTCGACATGTTTGTGTTACCTGGACGACGTGATCATTTTCTCACCTACCTTTGCAACCCACCTTGAACGCCTTTCGACCATTCTATCCATATTTCGACGGGCCGGCCTGCAGCTCAATTCCTCCAAGTGCCACTTCGGTCTTCGTCAGATTACCGTATTGGGTCACCTTGTTGACGCTGCCGGCGTACGGCCAGACCCGGCGAAAGTACGCGCTGTAACAAACTTCCCAGTCCCACGCTCTGTCCAAGATGTTCGCAGTTTTGTGGGCCTCTGCTCCTACTTTCGCCGGTTTTTGAAAAACTTTGCGGCACTCGCCCGGCCACTCACTGACCTTCTCAAACAAGACGTCCCATTTTCTTGGGGCCCTCCTCAAGCTGACGCCTTCTCTCAGCTAATCACTGCTCGAACGACACCTCCTATTCTTGCACATTTCGACCCCGATGCTCCCACAGAAGTGCGAACAGACGCGAGTGGTCACGGAATTGGTGCAGTTTTGGCGCAAATTCAGCGGGGCAACGACTGTGTAATCGCGTACGCAAGCCGTCTGCTTTCTAAGTCTGAACGCAATTATTCTATAACAGAACG